>NC_037285.2:46216170-46516587 GCF_000002775.5 Populus trichocarpa | reverse complement strand
AGCAAGTTGTCAAATATTGTGAACTACGTACGTTAGTCTCTCATGGTCCCTCCCGGCTTAAATTTATGGAAGAAAACACTACACCGCAACAAACTCTAGATAGTTGAAATTTCATCTAATCAAAGATGAATTATTCAACTAAATTTTAGGTCATGATTTTGAAAACTTGCATTTAGTTAGAGAATATTTGATTGCATGCATGCCTTGCCAAGCAACATCTTTGGTCAAGGTGCTAGTGTCAAATTGAAATAGAATTCAATTCCATGAAATTAGGCCCTAGATGTGGAAACCCGAACTCTTGACTGAGAAAAGTTGTGCATGCACATCAAACACGAATTTCATTTCGTTGATCATGGATCGAAGAATTGAAAAGTTTGTTCTGTGGCCAGTGATTACTAAGACAGTCAAAAGGGACACACACTAAATTCTAATTTAGAGTACAAAGAATCATCAAATCATACATTTTGTCCAGGAATTTTCATGATCATATCTACCAATATTTCCTCGAAATTGTCTTGCTCCTTGCCGGCATACGATCGATGGCAGAAAACAATTGCAAAGTCCTATGAAACATATTTGGAAACATAGTACGTAGTTGTATATGCCTTCAACATTTACTAGCAGATAATTTGGTCAGGACATGAAGATCATACAAATCGGTTGCCGACTTTGGAACTATGTGCATGAATGACACTTGCATTTGGTTAGGAGCTAGCAGATAAATTCTTCCACTTGAACGTATTCGTTGATGTCAAATTTCAAGATTATTTTCGATTATAATTGACGATCATTGTTGTTCTAACAAATTCATAAAGAATTGGCCTTGAGTGTGAAGCATATGTAAATGTCTTGCCGATCTATCATGATAAGGATGATTCCATATAAAATAGAAACCAGGTGGCTTATCCACCCATGAATGGAGGGAATCTCTTTCCATCAGTTGTCTTCTCTGTATTTCTAAGGAATACTCGGGTTTGACATCCTTAATTACATATAATTCGATCATGTAATATTGATTATCTTGTAGCATTCATCACTAGTGATGACAAATATTTCTTTTATTTTGAAATTAAATTCTTTTTTATTAACAAGTAGAAAAAAAAGTCATTTAAATTAGGAATCATATAAAATTCTTTTTTTTAATATATTTCTCTTGTTAAAATTAATCAATTCAAATTAAAATTTAGTCTAGATTATATTTCAGGTCATGAATTTTTTAAGTTAATTTATCAAACAATAAACAATACTGAATTTAATAATTATAATCTAACACGGGATAGATAAAAATAACATGAATCTCCTTTATTATATATCAAAAGATGATAAATATAGCACAAGATACAAAAAATTATATATAAAAAAAAAACTTTCAGATATCATATATTAAAAGATGATAAATGATATTAGATTGAACAAAGAAAAACTTCCCTCTCCAAATCACTTTTTGAGAATTTTCCAAAGCATGTACTCATTCATTCTGCTGAGATTTTCTTGAAAAACTGTTCCAATATATAAAAAAAAAAAAATTAGATAAGATTTACATCTCATTTCTAACACATTGATGTGGTGAGCCTGGTGAGTACATGGCACGCAAGATAATTGATTTCGTGGGACTCCAAGATTGGAAACAAATCATCCAAGATAAGAAATCTGGGTCAAATGGTGATCGTCGTCGTATCATCATCAAGATTCAATAAACTATATGGTAAAACCAGCTGGTAAACTAAACAAAACAAACAACTCCATTAATTGTCCGAACAACAACAACGTGGTCATCATGGCAGACACTGCCAAATCTTGGCCAACGTTTCCCATGCGACCCGCATGAATTTAACATCATGTCTTAAAAATCTATGCCATAAAAAAAATCAGTATTATCAGAAAAAATTAAAACAAAGAAAAGAAACTGCCAAAGGATACCGTCTTGGCTTCTGTGTAAACACCGTACGTACCCCTAACGTTAGTCCCCACCACACACCGGCCGCTCATTAAAGCTCCCCTCTTTTTTGACAAAAATCCATACTCTCATTGGGTCCCACTAAAGCCAAGCTGGCACTCATGCATGGTCCCACTCTCTCTATTTTTTTTTTTTGTCTCTTTCCTTTCTCTTGTGGGAAATGGACCCTCCTTGAACTCTGCCCCCACTCGTGTATTTTGTGGGCCCTACTTTCTTCCTACCTCGCAGGCTCAGTCGGCTAGTTACGTGGCAGATGCCCAGATGCGTGTTTTAGGAGTGTATTAAAATCTCCACAACTCACCTTTTTTTGCTTTTTTATTATTAACGGAAAACCTCAAACTAGTCCTCAATCTATAACCCAGATCTCTATTGAGTCCTCAAGATTTTTTTTTGTTAATTAGGCTCCCAGGATTTGTGATAAGAAGGGTATACAGTTTACTGTTAAATAGCGATTGATTATTGTATCGGACAAAAAAAAAAACATATATTTATATATTTTGTGTTTTTATCTTTTCAACCAAATATTTTTCTATTTCTTTTATATTTATCTCTTTTACCTTAAAAACTAATCAAACATAACCTTAAAAAATATCAATTGTTTACTATATCGAGACAGAAAAAATAAAAAATAATAAAAATAATAAGGATATATCTTCATGTACTTTCTGTTTTTATGTTCTTATCTCTTCAATGGTTCTTTTATATTTATCTTTTCTATCATGAGAAACTAATCAAATTTAAGGACTCAATTGAAAGTAAAAAACATCTCGGAAACTAAATAACAAATACCCATATAGTTAGGGGTTTTTTTTTTAGATTTTCTTTTTCAACCACACAAAATGATAAGGGAGAAATAGTAAAAGAATAACACCAATATCTCTAGTTAATGTGGATACCGGATAATACTCCGGAATTACCCCCGGTAAATTGCTGGAAAAATGGATTGACCATGACCTCTATTGGAGTCAAGTAGGAGAATGGGTTTTTTTTTCTTTTATCTATTTTCTTTTCATGGTAACCGAATCCTAAAATAGACAAGAGAACCAAAACCAACAAAAACAAATCAAATCTAATCTCTCACTATAAATCTCTCTCTCTTTCTAGACCTCTAGAAATGCAATAGATTAGTGTGTGGATTTGATTCTTTTTTTATCTCTTCGATTCTCTACCTCTCTCTCTCTCTCTCTATCACTAGACCAAACCAAACCCTAAATAAACCCCACCATACAGCCTTGCCACCTCTATTGCATGCCCATTTGCTCATTTCTCTCCCATCCATCTCTCTCTGTCTTGGTGTACTCTCCTTCTCCTCTCTAAAAACCAACCAAAACAATACTTCCTACAAACCAACCCTCTAGCCAAAAAGAACAAGAAACCAAAACTGATTACATAGAAAGACTCTGCCTTTTTTATATAGAGCAGGGAAAGCAAGCAAATCTCTCAACACCATCATATGGCCGTTGAAGCCAGGCACCTCAATCTCTTCCCTCCTCAACTCTTAAGCAACAGGTTGGTGTTGCACTATTGCTACCCCTTTGGCGTACTCTTCTTTTCATGAGTGTTTAGCCGTCTAATGTTGTTTTTGGTGATGAATTTGCAGGGAAATGATGATGAACCCCATTGAAGCAGATACATATATGTACAACACCCAGATGGGATATGGTGTGCCATTATCAGGAACTACAACAACAGCAGAGACAGTGCTTCCTATGTATAGCTCTGTGATCACTGATTCAATCCCTCATAAAACGCAAATCAAATCAGAAAGTGGTCTCACTTACAATCTCCCTGTACAGAGGAAGCGCCCAAGAGACACCATCAATCCTCTCCTCTCATATCCAATTCCAGTACAGTCCACTAAGACTTGCACTCCCTTCTCCTTTCTTGGCCAGGACCTCTCTTTTCAGATCCAACAACAGCAATTAGACACAGATTGCCTTATTTCTCAACATGTAAGTCCATCACTTCATTAAATTCATAATTCTGTTATTGTCTTTTTTTTTTCAATGATTAGCATATATATCGCATTGTCCTATTTAGGGAATGGTATTAATTTTAATGTTTATGGTTGTTTTGTTTAGATGGAGAAAGTAAGGATGGAGATAGAAGAGAAAAGGAAGAGGCAGGCAAGAAGGTTACTCGAGGCATTAGAGACAGGGATGGTGAAGCGACTAAGAGCAAAAGAAGAAGAAATCGAAAAGATAGGCAAATTAAACTGGGCCCTTGAAGAGAAAGTCAAGTCTTTATGCATGGAGAATCAAATATGGAGAGACCTAGCGCAATCCAATGAAGCAACAGCCAATGCTCTACGTTCCAATCTTGAACAAGTCCTCGCAGCCCAGGTTAACGAAGAACGCACCCTTGGTGCAGGATTAGATAATCAGGCAGCAGCATTAATGGACGATGCGCAATCATGCTGCGGCAGCAGCGGTGGTGATGGACCTGTTGGCGACGATGGATGGGAAGAAAGAGTGTCGGAGAGATGCACGTTAGCCAATGGGGCGCAGGATAATAAAGGTACAGGAGCAGGTAGTTGGATGTGCAGGAATTGTAACAAGGAAGAGTCATGTGTGTTGCTGTTGCCTTGCAGGCATCTGTGCTTGTGTACTGTTTGTGGGTCAAGCCTCCATACTTGCCCCATCTGTAGAGCCACCAAGAATGCTAGCGTCCATGTTAACTTGTCATGAGAAACACTAAAATACCCAATGATAACATCTCTCAAGATGAAAGAAATTAATTTGTTTAATCTTTTCCTTTCCTGGTTTATCTATTGCTACTAATTCTCTTTTATTGGATTTTACTTGGAATTTTTTTCTCTTTTTTTTTGGTTACCACATTCATCTCTTGCCTTAATTGTCAATTGAGGAGTGCTAGCTGCCTCTTCTCCATTTCGTTCTTCCTTTTACCTTCTCCTTCTCATGGTCACCCATGGCTAATTTTTCAAGCATTCATACTTGCAACTTGTCCGATAAACAAGTTGTATATATGGCAATAGTATAATTTTGGTAAAATTCGTGGATAACAAGCATTTGTCATTTTTAAGGATAATCTAATGATTAGATAATATATATTTGTGGTATATTTTTTAAGTAAAAATAGATCAAGTAACTTTATGATTTTAGTTTCACTCCTCCTCCTCCTTCTTCTTCTTCTTTAATGTGTGGTAATTTAATAATATTCTTTTAGGTTTTATTTCATTATTTTGTAATGCATTTTAGCATTTAAGGATTAAATTTTAAGAGATCGTAAGAAAATAATCTTGTACATGCAATAATATAGGTAGGGGTGAACATTCAAGTAATTTGAATGAAAATTTTTCGTTTCGACTAACTATATCCAAAATATTTTCTTTTTACCGATCTCTTTGTTTTTTTTTTTTTTTTTGCCTAAGCAAAACCCGAATTCTTTTTACCATTTTAAAAAAATTAATATACCAAACATTTACAATTAAGGTAAAGCATACTATTTTATTATGTAAAATATTTTGCTATAATATTTTGAAAAAGAAAATTGAGAATAGAAAAAAGATACCAACAATATTTCAAAACAAAAACGTCATATGCTCATGCCCATGTTCTTACAATTATTAAAAAAAAATTAATTTTTTATTAATTTTAATTTGATGTCAATAAATAATATAAAAAAATTTATTTATTTTTTATAAAAAAGTGTAGACTATAGGGAAGGTAAAAGAGAGAAGGTTGCTAGCACACTCCTCTTGTCAATTTTTCACACAAGGTGGACAAATTAAATTACTTGGGGGCTAACTTTTAAATCGGAAATAATTAGAAAATATATAGTAATGAGATAACACCCAAGAATTCTTATAAGGGTAGATAGCAACCTTTCTTTTTTCCAATTTCATTTCATTTTGGATCCTTCCGACCAAGTTAGTGCTTATATAAATTAATGATTTTATTCATGTCATTATCAAGATGCTATTTATTGTTCAATAATTAAGTTTTTGTGGGAATTTCTTTGGTGATAATCTTTCCAAAAATTCGATAAATGAAAAATATACATTCATATGTAGCAAGAGTAATGTCGGCATTAATTTGACCAATTTGTGGATTTTGTCCATCTTTAATTAGATTAGATTAAATGCACTTGGAAGATAATGTTTTCTCACTCAAATAAGTGTGTCAAAACCTAAGAGGTTAATCAAAATGGTTAAGAAGATATTTATTTCTCTTTTTAACATTATTTACGAGTTAATATTCTCATAACTTCAAAGAATTAGCTGATCCTTTGTGGTTGTGAAACTAAAAAAATAAATAATGGTAATACCTAGCTTTTATAATATATTATTCATTGTTATTAAACTCTAACTAAGAAAGTAGGCTTAGAGCTTGGGGTCTAAATTGGTATGTGTTTCATAAAATATAAAAAAGTAATTGATCAAGTATGATTTATTATTCAAAAATTTAAATTGACTCGTGACTGATTAAAAATTTAGATTAATATATTAAACCTATAATCCTGACCTTACATTAAGTATTCTTTTGAGTTGGGTTTAATATCTTTGATACTACCATTACATGGTTATTAATTCTTTGTATGTTTTGATAACAATAATTTTTTAAATTAATTAATTGAAAAAAAAATAAGAGGGTGTTTGGAATAGTGATAAAAATTGTTTTTCAAAGTATTTCTTATTTGAAAATATATTAAAATATTTTTTATTTTTAAAAATTTATTTTTAATATTAACATATTAAAACAATCTAAAAATAAAAAATAATAATTTTTTTTAAAAAAAAACTCAAAACTCTAGTTAAAGTATGTAGCCAAACAACCCCTTAAAGGCGCAAGATAAAGAAGCAGTTTTGGAGATGGAGGAGGCTACAAGAACAGGGAGAAAGAGGTGGGGACGTGAGGTGGGTCCCAGCCACGTAGGCTACGCATCTACCAAATAGTAAGTAGACCAGACCACACCAGAGCAGGCCATCCATCCACTCAGCCAGGTTTACGTTGAGCGTGGGTACCACGCTCGAAGAAAAAAGTGTGAGGTCAACGACAAAGTGAAAGCGACAGGTGTGAGGCAAAGGCTGACACGTAGGACGCGCGCAAATGTCGCTGTAAATTATGCTCTGCTCCCTCTCTTTTCTTTTCCGATCTCTCTCGTGCACACAAACTCCTTTTTTTTCTTTTCTTTTTCTTTTTTAATTCGAAGATATTTTAAAAAGATTTATTATCCCCCCTGAAAATTATAACTTTCATTGGTAGTTATTAACCCTGGTCGGTGGGTTGATGATCCAATCAACGTTTGGCTTTGATTGAGGTTAAAAATATATATTTGAGAGTTGAATTTGGGTTGATTTAAAAAAAAAACATTAAAAGAAATATTTTTTATCTTTCAAAAAATTAAAATATTATTATTTTAACTGATTTAAATTAATTTAGTTAATTAATGACCTAGATTATAAACCATACTAAATTTCATTACTACACTATTAATTACTTCAAAGTGTAATCTTTGTATGCATATTTGGAAATTTGTTTTCTTATTTTATGTTAATAATAATCATAGATTTTAAAAAAATACAACAACATTAATAAAAGTAGTGTTGTTACTTATTTTAGAGCTCTAAATAAACAAAAAAAAAAAGAACAAAAGTGAGAATACAACAAAAAAAATTGAAAAATGGATATTGAAAGAAAATAAAAACAATATGTCAGTGAGAAGAGAATATACCAAAACGTTTAGGAAATTGCCGAATACTAGTTAAGAAAGATCAAAATATATAAGATTGAAAAATTTGTTAGTGTATTTTCAATAGATAAAAGTCCTATTGCTAAAGAAAAATCAATTTAAGAAGGAAAATTTTAAATTGGATGTTTAAGGACTTAATTAGATTTTTTCAAGGTTTAATTGAATTTACTGAGGTCTTAATTGCAAAAAAAAAAAAATTGAAGTCAATTTAGGCTTTATTTGAAAATAATTAAAGTTTAAGGGTCTAATTGCAATTTTTAAGAGTTAATCTAGTCAAATTAGGGGCTTAATTGCCTATATATTAAAGTTTAATGGATAATTAAGAATTTTATTAAAGAAATCCAAAACTAAGGACCAAATTGAAAAAGACTCGTGAATATAAGGGCTAACGTTGACCAAATTAGGGATCAAATTAAAAAAAATTAGAAGTTTATTGATCAATTGAGGGTCAAAATGCACAAATTTAGAACCAATGACTAAAATGAAAATAGCAATCAACATTGGGGTTGATCTTTAACAGTTTTGACTGATCGAGTAAGCAATTTCAAACGAATGAATGAGAAGCTACTGATCTTTAAATTGAGTAAAGTTGGGTCTAAATAAATGGTATACACCTTCTCTACCAGCTTTAGGTGGTCTCGGGTGAAAATGATATTAGAATTTTTTCAGCGGGGCCTCGAAAATGGGTAACTTAGTTGGCCCTAACATCGCAAGCATCATGTAAAAACCGATTTGTTTTTCGTGTGTTTACACATAAAAGCTTCTTAATATATTCTTATCAAGGGTTTACAATACTTCCCTCAAGATTAAGAGGTCAGAAATGAATTCAATACCTCGCAAAACCCTAGCAAAATCCTATAATACCCCTCTTGAGATAAAAAAAAAAAAAGGCTGAAAATAAATAAATAAATAAAAAAGATATGATAAGATAAGAAAATGAAGAAAAATATTAATAAGAAACATATGTGTATAGGTCCAAAAGTTTAAACAAAAGTTTTCTTACAAGTTTGTGAGAGGTAAAATTTTTCAAAGAAAAGCCAAGAGAGAGTAGTTGTTTTAGGTATACATTGCTTATTCAAAAGTAAGTCATATGTGGCCTGCTTTTGATTTTATATATATATATATATATATATATATATATATATATATATATATATATGTTTACAAGCATAGAAAAGAGGTTTAGAATATTTAACAAATGATGTTGCATTCATTTATTTGTTCCTGTGATTTTTATTTAATGAAGTTATTTTGATGTTTTTGATACATTAAAGTTTTTATTTAAGTTTTTTTTTTTGTAAATATTGTTGTTTTAGTTTTTGTTTAATTTAAGTTATGTATGTTAAAGCAAAAATGTTTATCCTGGGTTTGTTATGTTAGGCTTATTCATGTACAAAATGGGTTAGAAATCACAACATTTTCTTAGTTTATATTAGACAAATAAATAATATAGCTTACTTCAGGTAATGTATATTAGGGATGTTAATACATTTCTTTTATGCAATCAATCCCTTTACTTAGACTCTAAGATCAATTAAGGTTTCTAACGATCAAAATATTAGGTAACGATTTCTATTTATTTATTTTACTGAGAAAGAACAATAATTTCTTGTTATTTCTACCTATATTATTCTCAATGATCCATATATAAAAGGATTATAGATACGATGCCTCGTATATGCAACAAGTAGATTTAAAAACAGAATAAAATTATCATTATTAGTTTAACATATGAACCGGCATTCACTCAATTTAAAGATAGCTAGATATATCTCTCAAGAATTGTTAAAATTATACAACAATATTTTAAAATTACATCCATTATGTAAAAGTTTTTGGATTTAATAAAACAAACCTCATCAAGATTTATATATTATTATTGACAAAAAAATCAATTTACACATGTAACTACCATAAAAATTACTACTAATATTTCCATTTGGAAGATTAAATTTATTTTTTTAAAAAAAAAAAGAGAAAGAGAGAGAAACATAATGAATGGTTGGAAAAAGCTCAGCCAGCCACCCCCTAAATGGGTAAAAGAGAGAGTGTACCAGACAAGACCCAAAAAAAGAAGCAAGAAGATGACAAGCAGAAGGACAAAAAATCTACCACAACTACTCGCATGATAATAATTTCTCGTAGTGTTCTTCTCTTACTTTAATGGGAAAAATATCAGAAATGATATGACGATGACGAAGGCATGTTGAATTGAATTGAATTGAATGGGGTGGCAGGCATGGCAGGGAAGGGCAGAGGCAGGTACAGGTTGACGTGTATGATTTGTCCGAGAGTTGCCAGGTAAGTAAGGTGGTGGCGGGGTGGTGGCGGGGACGACTGGTGACTGGTGAGTGGTGACCACTGAATGGCAAGATTCCAAGGAGGCGCGTACCATCACGTCATTACGTGCCCCCTTTCTGCTCTCTTTGTCATTGTCAACAGGGACTCATGAATAAAGTGAAGTACACACCAATATTGCCTATTTATTTATTAATCCACGCTATTAATTTTATTTTCACCTTTAAACTTTTATTTGTTGACATTCAATAAACCTTTTTTTTTTAATTGAATATCAAATACAACTTTTAATGATAGATGGCTTCAATCTTTTAAGATTAAGCTTTTTTAAAAATATAATTTTAATACCAATATAATAAAAAAAATCACTTATCATAATTGATTTTTGTTATCACTACTAGCTTTTACAATTTTTTTTTTCTTTTAGTTATTATTTAACTTGCTTGAAATTGAGTAGATTATTTTTTCTTTCACGTAAAAATTAAGGATTGAAATGAAACTTGTTAAATTCAATAAATCATGATTTTTTTTCCTGAAATTGTTAATATTGAGAGGGTATTTTGCCCTTCAATGAACCAAATAAAAAATAAAAAATTAAAAAAAAGTTGGGATTTTCAAGGGACAAGTCCCAATGAATTATATTTAAAGAGCGTTTGAAAACACGTGCAAACCGCGTTTCCTCTAAATTCAAATTTTATTTTGTTAAAAATTAATTTTTTGGTATATCTTAGATCATTTTGATGCGATGATTTTAAAAATAATTTTTTAAAAAATAAAAAATATTATTTTAATGTATTTCGGTATGAAAAATACTTTAAAATAACACTGGAATCAACTCCAATAATGGTCTACTTCACTTGGAAATAATAATAATAATAATAATAATAATAATAATAATAATAATCGTAGCTCCGTCCTTCCATCTCTCCGCAAGAAGAGGTCCCTTTTCTCCAAGTTGTTTACAAGTCATCTTCAATAGCATTTCTCTTCTGTCAAACCTTCAAAATTGTCCGACGAATTAATGGACCAATGGTGGAAAAATTTGTTTGATTTTAGAGACAAAAACCTTTCAGAGGGCCCACCTAAACACCTTCAAAAAATCCAAACTTAGCATTTAATAAGGAAAAAAGTAACAAGGACAACACAAAAATAATAGGAGATTTTGTCTGTAGGATCTCTGAGCCCTTCTTGTGGGTCCCTCCACCAGATGAGGACCATCTGTCCCTTTATGACCGGCATCCCCTCATTAACACGTGAATCTGATTCCCAGTTTTCTCCTCTTAATTAGCCTGATTAATCAACTTGGTTTAATTAATCATTTATTGCCTCCCTTATAGCTAATACTTTGATGGTTGGCTCATGCTTTCTCATGGTCCGGCATGATATTTTTTTTATATATATATATAGTGTATAAAAATAATGCTCAAACATTGTCAGTATATCTTAAAGAAAAAAAATAAATTTATAACTTGATGTCATAGAAATAGAATTGAAAAAAATAACCATGGTTAATTTTCAAAAATAAAAATGTAGAAGGATAAAATCGACAAAAACCCACCCGAAGCTTAGACCAGACTGGGTTTCAATAGAAATTGAGAGAGAATTGATCCAGTGTAAGACGACCAAAAACCCGGGTTAACCCATATCTCGGTTAACCCGGGGCAAAATCAGTCAAAACTGGGTTAAAACCCGTTGACTATTTTCCCCTTTTATCAAAATGGTATTGTTTTTACTTTTTTATAAAACAAAATGACTTGGTTAACTTGGGCCAACCCACTCAATCCGTGACATGGTACTTGTCTCATATTGACTTTCGGGTAGGGCTTAAAAACAATGAGAAAAATTAAGGAGACCAAATCCTAAATAAATCAAATGTCAAATGATGAAATTAAAAAAATAAGGATAAAAAAATAGTAATTAAGAGAATAAGGACCTCATTTGAAGAGAGAGAGAGAGAGAGAGCAACCTAAATTTTGAATTGAAGGGCAGGATTGAAAAAAAAAGGGACCAAATTAAGAAATGAAAAAATAATCAAGAGAATGAGGACAAATTAAAAAAAAAAATCAAGATTATGGATCTAAGGATGAAATTAAAAAAAATAAAATTTAATAAAGGGCTAAGAATCAAAATTAAAAATCAAACATTAAGGGTCAAACCTTAAATATCATCAAATTTTGAATTGAACAGCAAAATTAAAAAGAAAAATTAAATTCACAAAAGAATTCAAAATAAAAATAAAAACTAAGAGAATGAAGACCAAATATGAAAAAAAATAAAAATAAGATCATGGATCCAAGAATGAAGTTGAAACGAAATTAAAATTTGATAAAAAGCCAAGAATCAAAATTAGAAATCAAAATATTGAGAGTCAAACCTAAAATATCATAAAATAAAAGGACAATCTTGATATAAAAATCAAATGTCAAAAGATGAAATTGAAAAACAAAATAAATCAAATTTGATACAATTAAAAGAATGAGGTTCAAATATGATAAAATTAATAAATAACATGCTATTTTTTGATTTTTTTTACAAGGGCAATATGTTTTTCAAGATTTAAGAGAGAAAAAAGAGAGGGGGACATTGTTGAAGCTTCATCGTACATGGAAGGCTACATGCACTTTACTACTGTGAAGGGAGCTGCGAGACGCATCAAACGCCACCTTGAAATGTGGTTTTCAGCCACTAAGAGACGCCGCACGTGTTATCAAAAGATATGAGCGCCTCCCACTTGCCAACAAGTTAGATCTTTTTTTTTAAAAATTTAATTTATGGAAATATCAAAGTACTCATAACCACCCTAGATAATATTAACAGAAAAACATAATAAAAAGACCAAAACTCTGCTCAACATTTTAGCTAGTAACTATATTGTGCCAATAAGAACAAAAAAAACCGGATAGTCTTCGCCTTTATAGTTAAGAAAATTCAACTTTCAATAGGTAAATTTATAATTATTTCATTGTAAAATTAATTTCACAGTGAAACGTGTGCACATGGTGCAAGAATGAGTTATTTTATATTTTGGTATAATTAATTAATGAATGAATGAATTAACTAATTAATTTAAAGCCGTTGGTTTGGACGGACAATCCATACAGAAATGGAAAATGTTTAATTATTAACTACTAGCTAGGGTGTGATAATGGTGGGTGTGCAGATTAGATTAATGGAAATGCTACTGCTCCTGCTAATTACAAAAGATATGTTTTAGCCTAGGAACACAATCAAAAGTCGGACACCATTTAAAAAAAAAAATTAGAAAACGAAAAGATTCCTCTAATGAAGTTCAAATTTTTTAAGCTAATCTTATAATTGTAAGACCTGTAATTGGGTGGGACCCGGTAAACAGCTCATTTTATAAGAAAATTGTTTTTTTAATCAAAATTATTTTATTTTATTTTGTTTTTTAAATTATTGTTTTATTAATCAGATCTAGTATTAAACTAAGTTTGATCCAATTTTGAATTGTGAGTTTTTTAAGCTAATTCATCAAACTAAAACAAGTTTAATAAGGATATCTAATGGAATATATATAAAAAAATTCATACCATATTGATTTTAGAAGATTTTCGGCCAAATATCTTTTTGTTGTTTTCCTTGATAAAAATGGCATTTCTTGGTTATCTCAACAAAAATTGAATTCTTTCTTGATCATAGATTATATTCAATATTAATTATAGGGTGCATGATTTATTTTGTCATTTCCCACCCACTGATTGGCGTAGTTAAACTCATCTATCTTGATTGCAATCTTAATTATGCATCACAAGTAATATATATCAATATAAATGCAATAATTTCTGTCCAAGTTATTCAATGAATTATCCATACGAGCTAGGGCCATGGAATTGACCAATTTGTTTGATATCACGTCTCTAAATTGTCTTTTCCTTCAATTTATAATCAAATTCATTTGTCGTGTGTATTTTTTATTCCCCAAAAGAAGATCATGCGAAGAGATAGCTAGCTAGGTGGTGCTAAAGTCCCACTTCAATGAAATGTCAAGACAAGGGGAACCCGATTAATTGTCATCAATAAAAACATTTGGTCACCATCACACCTTTGTCATGCACCATCAAGCGTGGAGGTTGGCTTGAAATTTAATATTCTCATCATACATCTATTTTAATTAGTGCTTTCTTCACTAGACTCATTCTATGGCACGATAATTGCTCTCAATTCTTTATATACATTCAAGTCCTCGAGTGTAACCTTAATTTGAGAATGATTTTCAATGCATACACCATGTTCTCAGCCAAATCTGTGGTTAATCAAAGCTAAAAAAATAAATAAAAAATATAGAGACAATCATTTTTTCTGTAATATTTATATTATCACCTACCGGATCCCCCCTCCCCCTCCCTAATTTATTCTTCTTCTAGTGTTTTTTTTCTATAGAAAACAACACCATTCCCTCTTTATCTTGTTACAAACTAAGCTCCTATCATCACAACAAATCTGGTCACCCCAACACTTAGTTTGTTAGTATTAGTGTTCTAGTTTAATTTTTTTTAAGACTAGCAACATCAAGTAAGCATACCTATCTATTTTTTTTTGTTGTAACCCATTTTTTTACGTTAGTTTTTCTGGCATTTTTATATAATATATGTAGTTTGTTTGTGTGTTTATTTATTTTATATCTTTTTCCTATGAAAATTTATTGTATGAACGTATGATTTGTACATGTTAGGGTTTGTTTGAGATTTTGAAAAATTATATTTGTTTGTCATTTGATGAAATCGAGTTATTATCGATTTGTATGATTAAAAAGTTTATTGATCAAGATGTTGTTACAATATATCTTCTACAAAAAAGGTTCATAAAAAAATACTTGTGTTGATTTGCACTCAGAGAACCCTATGTTCCTTACGATACCATGGTAGAAATGATGGTTGAGTTAATTTCTAGTTCTAGCAATGTGCATATAGTTGTAGATGATAATAGTAATTGTTATAGGAGTATGGTTATAGATGCAATGAGAATGAATCAGGGTTCTGTAGATGAATATTCAATTGTAGATGAAGAACTGAATGTAGATGCAACTAAGTTTTTTGATTTTTTAAAATATTTCAACAAACTATTATAGGATGGGTGCACAATCACAATAAATTATTGGTCATTGCATAGGAATTCACCATCAAGTTAGATCATGGGTTGAGTGAGGCCGATTAATTATGATATAATCATCAAATGAGTGAGAAATATTTTACCTGAAGAGAATAGGCTGAAAGAGAACTTTTATGCTGCTAAATCCATGATGAAACCATATGGTCTAAGATACTAGAAAATTGACACGTGTCCAAACTTTTACATGTTGTACTACCATGAAATTATAGATTTGATCGAGTGCAAAACCCATGGGCATGCTTGGTATAAATCCATAATTGGTAAGGGAAGGATTTTTATCGCACATAGAAAACTGAGATACTTTTCAATCACTCCTAGACTGCAATGTTTATTCATGTCTCCAAATATTATTGAGCACAATGATATGGTATCATTCATGTGATACGATGGATGGAATGAAGTCATGGTACACTCTTCTGACAATGAAGCCTAGAAGCGGGTTAATAGGGTGCATCCTTGGCTTTCAAAGGAACTATATAATGTATGTGTTGGGTTATGTACAGATGGGTTCAATTCATTTGAGTCATTTGTTGCACCCTATTTTTATTGGCCGGTGATACTCATATTTTACAACTTGCCATCGGGGATCTATTAACTCTTATAATATTTAATCTCATTACATCTTTCTCTTTAACTATTAATAGTTATAATCATGTACTAGGTTTATCAAATGAGAGAACAAGCTAGTGGTAGTTTGAAATTATTATGTTTGGGTCCTAAAAAAAAGGTTAAGTACTATAATGAATATTTTATCGATGAATATGTCTTTTACAATGAAGAGTATGGGTAAGTTAGAAAGACCTATAGTAGTGGAGTTTGAGTTAAAGGATCAACTTCTAATGAGTTTGAAGTTGATTATTATAGAAATTTAGAAGAGGTGATTGAATTGCAATATCATAGCGAGAATAATAAAGTTTTTTTATTCAAATTATATTTTTATGATAGAGGAATCATAGTAGATTCTTACGTTGGTTTGGTCAAAATTAATACAAAAGCTAGACTTCACAACGTCAATGATATCCTCGTTTTTTTCTAAGCAATACTAACAAATTTATTATACATATACTACTTCCTTTAGAAAGGATTGTTCTAGGGTTGATTGGTTATTCGTAGTGAAAACCAAACCAAACCTAGAGGTCGTGTCCAAGTTATTCAAGAAGGTAATGATGAAGTAACCGCGAGAGACGATGTATTCACCAATGTTTTTTAAATGAATAATAAAATTTTGTTTTTTTATTTTAATTCTTTTTTTTTAAATATTAAATACAATACTAATGAAATTACTGATAGAACTTTAAACACTGATAAACAAAGTCCCTCAAAGAGTTTCAGAGAGTTGGAAAAAAAAAATAAGACTTGCCACCTTAGATATAATTCTCTAATGGTTTAATTCTGTTGATAATATGCATATGATCACTAATGGACTTACCAACGATTTATTTTGTTGGTAATATGTCATAATCACTAATGAATTTACCAACAGAATTAATGCCAAAATTATTTTTTGTTTGATGCACTATTTCCATATGTAAATCTATCAGTGATTATATTACTGATAGAATAACAAATATAATATGGATCACAGACAATATGTTTTTTGATGATTTTTTTCATTCAAGATTTCATCGGTAAAGTTTTTTTTCCAATTAAATAAGTGTTTAAACACCAATGAAATATTCCGTCTATGACAACCAATGTTCTGGTAGTGATCATCGGCTAATTAACGATTGTTTAAAAGTATTAATTATTTCCATGTTTATTTCTTCTTGTTTTGATTATTCTTAATTTTGTTTTGTAATCACACGGTAGAAAATTATTTGAATATCTCGACTTTAGATGATATCGTTTTCAAAGCATTAGTTTGGTTGTCAATTTCAAAAATTATCTCTTCTCCTTGTTATTATAGGTTTTGTTGACATAAACACGATACAAACATCTACATTATAATTCATTGATTAAAGGAATTTCTTATTTAAAAGATGAATGAATTATTAATTAAAAGAAATCTTGGATTATTAATTAAATACCAACAAGAGAAAGTCAATTTGTAGATTATGCCACAAAAATGGACGGAGTCCTAGTGCTTAGTTAGGATGCCGGGTCCCATTTTTTGTACCCTCAAGAAATTTATTCGATGGTGACAGTGTAACATTTGATAATTTTATAGGCTATAGATGGCGTCCTAATAATAATAAAGAAGAAAAGGGTGTTAAAAAATGGTATCTTTAGAGATAATTGGGATTGTCAAAGGGAGGGTTAATTAATTATTAATTAATGAGCTAATTACACTACTAATTGTTGTCAAATGGCATGCTTCATGATCGATGTGCGATTTGGTTTTGGCTGAGTTGTTGTTGTTGTTGAGCACAGCACATTGGAATCCCCTAAACCCAGAATTTCTCGATGGCATTTTCTTTGCCGAAATCAACAGCCAAAATATATTATGAAAATACACACACCACCACCACCATCCTTCGAAAAAGATAGGTGAATAAACTAAAACAAGAGCTAGCTAGCCAACTTCAATGCTTAATTTTGGTCCCCTTGTGCTATAGAATCACACATCCCTTTCATGTGGGTCATATTCCTCCACTACCGTCTCATCCTCTACCACCATTTCATGTCACAACAATGAATAATATACCGAAATTGTACGAGTGAATTTATTATAATAGCAAGCTCGGATTCATCGTCACGTACACTCTACGCACAAGGCCAACTAAATGCCGACGATGAGGACAATGACACTTGAGCCAATGACTTTTTTTTTCATGAGAAAAAAAATCTGGGGTTTTTCTGAGGACAGAAAAAGAGAAACCAACCCTAATAAGTATCTAGGGGTCCATGCAATGTGTTGTGCCTTAGGGTTTGAGGGTTGATGTAAAAGAAGAGATGGAAATGTGTGTCATGTAAGTTGACCACTTTGGTGATATAAACCATATAATATTATTCCATATTTTCAGTCGAGGTGGGGTTTGCCAAAGTAATGGACAGTACAAAGCATAGAATATGGATCCCAATCAAGAGAAGGCAGGCATGGGACCATGATGGGAACCCTAACTTTCTTACCTTGTGAAAGGGATCACTCATGTACCTGTCCATCATCTTAGAATTGATTTTGTTGCTTCCCTTTTCTACTTTTCCTTTTCTTCTCTCCTAAAACTACATTTTCTCTGTGTACCTGAGGGTCCACACACACATAGCACAAGCCATCGAGGAGGGCAAGGTCAAATCAGAATTAGATGGCTCGAAAGTAGCATTTCTTAACAACCGTGCATCACGACTATCCCAATCCAACAAAACGATGCGGTGAAAACTGTTGAAAAATAAAAGAATTTTTAGGGTTTGATCATGTCGACATGGTGCTGCTTAATGAGACTGTTGTAATGCTAAGTGCACCCCTATTTTCTCGAGACCGATGGGGAGACCTTGCTTAAAATAAAGATCGAGAGGAACCATTTTTTTGGAGTTTACAACACACAAACCTAGACTGACTGGAAAGCTAGCTAGGGTTCTGCTAATGCATCTTAATTTACTCCAATTAATCATGCACATTCTCATTATAGCTACGAGGTTAAAGGGTAATGGGCGATGCTCTGATCATTTTCTTTTGAAAAAGGCATGGTGGGGTCAAGATAAGAATCCACAACACCCCAAAAGAAAGAGGGCATAAACCATTATTCACCTAGAAATCATATCTTACACAATGAATGAACGAGTGAATATTTTTTTCCTTTATGTGGGAATTTCAATGACCTGCCATGAGTCTACTTTACGTGGATGGATTTGGTGTGATAGGTGGTGGAGTGAGGCAAAAGATAAAGACATTATTTATTGCAATTTTGAATCCAGAAAACACCACTACATGGACGAAACATTGAAAAGAGAAATTAAAGGAACATGTACTCATATATACCCCATAAAGTAAAGGAGCAAGCGAGGAAACTGCTGCAACTATATTTTTTAATTATTTTTTCTGGCTAGGTTTGACAGATTTGCTGTGGAAGTGTAAACATCAGCTTCTCCCACTAGCACAAAATATCCATGTGCTATGACCATCAAGTCTCCCTCATCCCATTAATGGGGCCTTGGAGATTGTGGTTGCATATCCAACTCCCCCATCTTTGGTAAAATCATTATGCTCTCTCTTCCCCTCTCTCATCTCAATAGTTCACTTTATCTAAAGTGCTGCAAATAGTTCCTTCTTGTCGACATTAAGCACCACCAATCAAAAGCTAACCACTAAAATCTAATTTCATGCTAGCTTGCCTAAGGGAAGTGCGCAAATATGATAACTAACATTGAATTTATTTTCCATGTGGTTGGATAGGAGTGAAGAGACATTGGATTGGACTAAGTATAGACTCAAGATAATAAAAAAAATGATTCTTAATATATATGCCATGAACAAAGAGAGATGGCCTATGGCTTTTGATATGTTTTGAATCTTTTCTCATATTTCTCCATCCCAATCTCTCAAAGCTTCACATTCTCATAGTTGATAATGAAATGATCTTAATTTGTTTCTGAATTGAAGGTGACATTTCAAAGAATCAGCCAACACATTGGACCGAATAAATGTATGAATTTTTTGGTAATATTACCGGTATCGGGAGTCCATGATCATACTGTGCCAACGCCAATTCATTGCACAGATCCGAGGGTATACATTGGGCCTACCAACAATGAACCATTAAAACTTGTCGTCTACAAAAATCCGATCCCATGCCCATGATCATGGTCCTAAATTAGTCTGTGGATTAGTTTATTCTATAGACCATAGGGCATATATATCAAGTACTATTATTCTAGTTTTTCGAAGTGCGCCAAACTAGTCCCAAAATGGACCGACCTCAACTGAAGGTGATATATCTAAACATACACTCCCACATACAAAATTGACTAACTAGTTCTCAAGCACTCTTAGTGTCATGTCTAATCTGTCCACAACTCAAGAAATTAATGGAGGATCAAAGCAAATCGAAAAGATTACATCAAAATGTAATATCATCATGAAACAAGAAGGGATTAATCAATCCTATTTTACGGCTCATATTACTTTGGAATTGTTAATGCTTCCACTTTGGTGGCTTTATTTTGATGATAGGGCTATGAGATTTGGATGCTTTATGATCCATTGTAGTAGCAAGTGCCAAATGTTTTCAATTGACACAGCAAGGACAAAACTAAATGAAAGAGATTAGTTAGATGTCATTTCAATTTGTTGTGCACGATCATATTGTAAGAATATCGAGTATTCATTCTCTGTATTTTTTGTTGATATTGTACGTATGTTACTCTAGCCCAAATGATCATTAGATCTTGACTATCTTTTTCTTTTTCTTTTTTTCTTTTTTCTCGCATTTAATCTTTTAGTTATGTGATTGGCTAATCATCGTAGAAGGCCACTCATCCCATCTTCTTTACAACGTTTGGCAGACGAATTGATCGCACTCTTTCAACATAAAATGAAGAAAGAAGAAAATCATAATTTTCCCTTTTGCTCTAGATCACATTTTGTTGCTGAAACCACATTTTCCAACAAAAAGAGAAGAAAATCCTGCTATATATTCTCTTATGCCTGGTAAATTCTTTGCAGCAATATATCGCAATTTAATATATGAGCACTAGCTAGTTTATTTAGCTAATAGAATTAGTTAGTTGCTTGTGAGCTGCGTGAAGCTTTTTTTTACCGTATTATTAAACTCGATTTGATCTGGTTAATCATTCGGATAACATATTAATCCAATCTTTGATCCATGCCGTGTTTATTAGTTTATCTAGCTAATAAAATTACCATATGTTAAATCAAGTAAATTGGACTTTGGAGCTTGCTTGTACAACATATGGAAGGATCATGAGAAGCAGCGTAGGATTACTGCCCAATCTATAATTTAAGATCTAATGAGCCTTCCAATAATACTAATAAAAATAATAATAAAAACCTAACGCTATCTAGTCATCTCAAACACGAGTTCTTTTATTGTTATTTTAGTGTTTAAAAGCCTTTCTTCACGGAAAATTATCAGAGTAGAAACTAGCTAAGAACCAGCAAAACAGGCCACTTGATACAAACATGATAGGACTGAATAAAAATCATTGGGCTGATTAAGGGTTCCACCACGAACTAGTGATAAATCTTCCCCGCCAATCAACCAAAGGGTTTCCTTTTTTTTAATCTACTAGTATAATGACTTTCTGCGGTTTACAATGCAATGATATGGACACTAAACCATTAATCAGGGAAGAAAACAAACCAAAAGTTGATGATGATGATGATGATGGAGATGATTCAGATCACACAGGCAGCTGGGACTGACCCCAGCATAGCCCTTTACATGCACCTCATAGATAGATATGAACCTTTTATAGACACAATTCTCATGTGCAGATTTATTTGAATAGTAGTAGTTTTGTTCTATTCGCTAGAGCTGGATGACTAGTTATAGACTATAGAGGGATCGTTTCGTTTTTTTGGGTTGGTCCGGTCTGTTGCTCTTTTCTTGTGCCAAATTTTCCCTAGAGAGCTGTTTGCCTTAAGAGGGTTGGTAGAGGGTCGTTCAAAATCAATCTAGTGTGGAGGAGATTTGGAATATATTTGTTTGGTTCATTATTTGCATGTGAAGAAGAGTTTTTTTTTACTACTATTCTGTTGTATTTACATCAATTAATGTAAATCAGGTATCAGTTAGTCTAGTTAATACTATGATGCTGTCCGAAGAGATTTTAGTTACTATCAGAGAGAGGTAGCATGAGCCACCATCATGGAGCACAAGCTTAGGACCAAAAATGGCAAAAAGAAGAGATGCATACCAAATTTCAATTTACTGATATTTTTTTTTATATTATTATTAACGTGGGTGTCTGGGTTAGCTTGCGCGCACCTCGACTAATCCCATGAACCCTGAAATTAACAACCATATAAATCTCCAATAACCTTAAGATTTATAAAAATTAATAATTTCTAAAAAATAAATATAAAATTTAACCAACTATACTTATCGTAATTTACAATATCTTTGCCATAATTATGTTTGTTCTTAAAGTGGACTTTGTTGAACGGTAAGCGGAAGAATGGGCTTGGGAATGGGGACAGTTGGGATGGGGAGATCGGTTCTAGTGTTAGGCCCAAGAAAGGGCAAGCTAGCAGGATTGTTCAGGAAAGAGATGCAAAGTATGAGAGAGGGCTTGGAGCGAGGTCTGTAGAAGATTTTGACCTGGGAAAAGCATTTATCTCGAGCATTTAGAGAGAGGACTGTTGTTTGAGTAATTAAACATGACACTTCATGATGGATATCGATCATAGAAGATAGTCAGCAACAAAAAATAGAAAGTTATGGGTGCATTTCTTGAACCTCAATTCATATGTTTTAATTTGCATTAACCATCTACTGAAGATGAATGTTTTGGACATTTTAGACACAGTTCATGCATGCATAATCATGATCTACTATAATACTGATTCATCATCCTCACAATAGGTAGCAGAACTTGAAATGACAAGAATACTTGGCATGCAAACCTACCAGAACATACAATGAGATGGAATATTTCCACAGAAGCAATCACAATCAAATAGATGTTCGGGGTAGACCCCAGAACTAACAAATAGCTCATATATACTCCTCCAGTCGCCAAGCCAAATGGACTTGTGAGCATGACAATAACATGATGGCAAGGAATCTAACCCCCAGGGTCTGCATCACTATCATTTTCAATAGGTAACAGAAGCAAGCGCCTGAAAATACAAGTTAACTATCCAGCTTTTCGAAAGATAAGGCACGAATTGCATTACTGCTTCAGATGTCAAATACTCTCCCAGTATAGATGCCATCATCATCAATAGATGAGACAAGTAAACCAACACCACAAATTTGCCATTTTCTTGAATCATTTTATCATGACAACAACAGCCACTGTTCCATAGGCACAGGTAGATCTTATTTAAGGAGGAAAAGGAGTTATTTTTGTTCTTTGTCGTTATCCTAATGTGTTCGTAGGTTGCTATTCCTCTTGTTCTAGAGTAATATTGCCTTCGTTCTCTCGTTGTCGTACTAATAAAGAACAAAAATAGCTACATCATTCAATTGCGTGTAATGGAATAGCAAGACATCTAAGGTAAGTTGCAGCACTAGAATGAAAGTGTAGTGCCAGAATATCTAAAAGAAGCAAGAGAGCTAATAGCTCAACTCTCAATGGTTAAGTGGTAAGGACTTAACTACAAGAAAGGATATCCCTAATTCGATTCCTATCACTTGCATTTTCCAACCCACATGTAAATATATAATTGATTGAAGATGTCAAGTTGACAAGCTCTTCCTGTGATTTGGCTATTAAGAGGGGCTATCCACCCGTAAATCTCGTATAGGAGTGTGTGTGTGTGTGTATAGCTACGAAGATCATTTGCTCAAATGTTGCAAGTTTATCTAGGAAGGCTACTGAGATCATTTGCTCAAATGTAACAACCCTGGAGCCTCTGCCCCTTAACATAAAGGCTCTTTCGAAAACAAGTGCATAAGCTCGTCAACGCAAACAAATTCTAATTACGTGGTTGATATTCTTTCAACATTTTAAGCATTCCAGGAGATGGACTAAAATAAAAGGCATAAACCTGTCAGATCTCAAATTCTATCGCACAAGAACCGGCATTTGAATTTTATTCTAGAAATAAACAAATCACAGTTTCAGGTAAATAATTGTGAAGATGGCATCACAGTACATGAATCAATCGGTGCACGGCCACTCAGAGCTACGAACTTATCATGAAACGAAAGTAAAGGGCATTTTTCGATCAAATTAGAACCATTATAACAATCCTTAAGGAACACAGTACTCCTAGCACCTTTATTAGTGATGTAAAATATACCATGATGCTTTATCAGACAAAGCAGTAATCTAGATGGCAACATATACTCAGAATGAAAAGCATCCAGTTGAGCAGATGTCATCCTCTTCTCCATAGTCAAACTAAGGAGCTCATGAAGCACTGCGGCCACACGCTTTCGCGCCTTAGGATCAGCAATTTCAAATCTCCTTGCATTCAAATATGGAGAAGGGAATTCCATTCTTTGCCACTTCTCAAGTTCCTCAAGATAACTCATGTTTGGCCTAAAACCAGCAGCAAAACACATTTTAAAAGCAAATGGACCAAAAAAGTTACCATCTTTTGATATTCTAGCATTCCTTTTCAACGGATTGATAGAAGGAACACCTTCAACTCTCAATCTTTCCTCGCGAGAAGTAACTGCCAAAGCAGAATCCCAATTCTCCAAAAGAAGATAAGCTTTCCCATTAACATCTTTCACTGAAAAAAAATCTGGGTACTTTGGAATCAACGAGCTCTTGAAATCTTGAGGCAAACCCAATTCATTTTGAATGAATTCAATCTTTTCTAATGGCACCCTACAATCAACTGACAACATCAACAACTTCCTCAAGTTCTTAACCAAAATGGGCTCCATTAGCTCTCTTGCTTCAGCCTCTTCTCTTGCAATCTTTTCAGCCTTCGCAGTGAAAGCAACAAAAGGAGGTGTCCTAGTATTACTACCACCACCAACACGAAAAATTGCAGGATACTTTTCAATGACAGACATAAAGTTCCATTTTTGAACAAACCCAACTTCCTTTTCGAGGTCTCTGAGAAGGAGAGACTGATTTTTTTGTGATTGGAGAATTGACTTGAGCTGTAGTATTAAAGATGGCTTCTTTTGTAAGTCCATGGCTCTGTCAAGGTCTTGGACTCTGTGGTATATTTTCCTCTTAGGTCTTCTTCCTCCACTTGATTTTTGCCTCGATGGAATCCATATTGAGCCTGGTTTTTGAAATGGGGTTGGAGGTGACAGTGCATAAGAGTTTTTTTTGTGACAAAGACAGGATTTTAAAGATTTGTGTAGGCCATTAAAAATGGAACTTCTACGCATTTTGGAGGTCTCTTTGGGGGGGGAAATCAAACAGTTGGAGTGCAGATGTTGTGTAAAGGTGCTTTGTTGTGTTGGGGAGAGAAGTCCACAAATGGGCTTGGATCATTTGGTTATTGTGGACTGACTATGCATTTGGAGTTGGCCCTTATAACCTTCTGCTATGTCAAATAGATTCTCAGAGCAAAGTTTGGCAAACATGGGTTTTTTGTTTTTCTTAGTCTTCGAGCTATTTTTTTTAATCCAATAATAAAAAAAACGTTTGTATTAAAATTATTAAATCCAATCTAATTTAAATCCAAATATATATTAATTTAGGTTTATCCGGAACAATAAAAATATCAGTTTCAACTTTTAAAAGTTGAAAGCAAATTGTTTTGATTTTTTTTAAAAAAAATCAAATTAAATTTTAACTGAATTGTAAGTTAACCATCAAATTTAGATAATCAAATCGGATTAATTTTAAGTTGATTATTTTAAAAACCGAGCATTGGTCTGATTAGTTGTTTATGGTAAAATTCAAAGATATTTTGAAACCTAAGTTTTAATATGAAAGCTTTTAGCTTTTTAATCCTATTTAGCATAACTATATTTTAGCATTTTAACATTACGTAGAAGAAAATAACTAATTTGTGTACTTTGTAAGCTTTGATCGGACTAGAGTGACATAACTAATTGCCTTTGTGGCAAATTGGCATGGGAATAGTAGTACATGGCTGTGATTTTAAAACCATGCTATTTGAATTTGCAAGTGATTTTTACTTTTTAATAAAAATTGTGTTTGAAAAGGGCGACTGAAAATATGTTTTTTAAAAGTTTAAATTTTTTATTTAAAATTAATTTTTATATTTTTTTTATTGTTTCGATATATTGATGACAAAAATAATTTAAAAAAAATTTTAAAAAATTATTTTAATGCATTTTTAAATAAAAAACACTTTAAAAACAATAATTATCACACTCCTGAACACTCTCAAAAGCAATATCATTATCAATTTATAGTATAAAACATGAACATGGTTAACTTCATTCAAGGTTTAGATTACCGATATGGTGAATTAACTTAAATCAACCTGAATTTTTTTTTTTAAAAAAAAAACCTTTAAAGTAATATCGTTTAGATCTTAAAAAACCTAGGTTGACAGGTCAATGTGTTGACCTCTTACAATTATGATCAAATTTATGACAATATATCAATCATGGAAAATCATTGCATTTTGTTAACTAAAGTGGACTATAAGCATTTGAAATCATTTCGTGTCTAAAACCAAGATTTACAAGCAAGGTGAAATAATAGTTTAGGGATAATCCAACCATTAAATCAAAAACAAAAGATCTGAATAATCATGCACTGCATCCATACGATAATCATGGAGGGATACCTTGGTTTTGCTCTTCAATTGCTTAAAAACGCCACTACCTACCTAGGCTGCCTTGTGCTTCATGCTTTCTGTAGCATTCTTGCAAAATGCAATTAACTCAGAAAAAAACATTTATCAAAATGAAGGAAAAAAACGAAAGCATCATGAAGTCCATTAACTTGGAAAAACTTCTTGAGTTTTTAAATAAATTGCTCTTCATTTGACTAAACAAGCAAGACAAGAAGTCCTGTCAAACATATCTGCAACTCATGGGATTGCTTTGCCAACATTTATCATGCGTATTTACTCAATCTACTCATTTCTAACTCAATAAACAAGCAAGGAGCTCAACTTGAATGAAAAAAGAAGAAGCACACAACTAACTACTAAGTATGCATGGTGTACTGTATCAAATGGAGTATACCATTCTATAACACCACGGATAGACCTTGTATTACTGGAACTCTAAACTGTTGTGGATAAATGTTACTCTAAACTGTGTAAGAAAAACAAAAAAGGTTCTTACTGATATGTTACTGCAAGGTGGTTTTATCTAAACAAGAAACAGAAGTTTAGAGGATGTGTAAAACAAGTTGAGAGTAAATTTGTAGATGTGAACCGGCAGGCTATAAAATCTTCTTCTCTTGAGGCTTTGGTTCAGATAAGCTAGGATGTTCCAAATATAACTGCACAGACAGAGGTTCACTACTCATGGATTTGATTGGTGTTATTAGTGAAGGTTGCTGCCACTGTTTTGTGTCTGTTGGTATCCATAAATCTGCAACCTTGCTTGTGCTAACATGAGGGAGGGAGCGAAAATAAGCAGTTATCTCCCACCTGCAATCTGGTAAAAGAGAGAAGTTAATACTCGGCTCTAATCTCTGAAAGTGCTGAATAACTCACAAAAACTAAGTGGGACAGCAAACAGCATGAGCCTTTGCTTGGATGTTGTGGAACAAGCAACTCCGACCAACCAAGTGCAGATACTGCATGCCAAATTACTGCCACATTGACCACTTACCTCGGGGAAGAACCTTGGTAAGACCTTCTGAGACAGAGAGTTTGACCAAGAATGATCTAAGAGAAAACTCCAAGTCACCTTCTTCCACTTTTGAGCCATAAGACTGGTCCATTGCGAGCTTGAAAATGAATCTCTCCAGTGGGATGTTATCAGTGTTAAAGAAAATTACAGCTACTCTCTCCACCAGTCCCTATTTTGAAGCAGAATCCATATTTCAAAAGAAAAATTAAAACATAGACTAGATTGTCACACATGCAAAAATTTGCTTGATTGTATCCAAAGGTCAGGGTAAAATCAGCTGAAAAGGGGATCAATTCACCATTGTAAATGGCTCAACAGTTAGGGCTGTATATAATTTGAACGTACTGCATCAAATACACACTCCAATTCAGCCGGTCTAATAGAGGATAGAATCCACAACACCACATGTATAACTTTGCAACACAACAGGATGGTACTCAAACAGCTATAACATAATTTAATAAGAACACAACTGAACAAGTTCACCTGATAAAATTTGAATGTTTCAAAATATATTTTTGCCAAAGAGTTGATGAAAGAAAACCAAGAAGTACACTAAAGCAGGAACATTGTAACACACTCACAATTGCAGGCACGGAGACAAAAATGATCAAATCCAAGCAGTTATTAACAAAACCATTCCACTAGCATTAGAAAGTAGTTGCAAAATAAAATCAATCAGCAAAAGGACTCAGTGTATACTTCAAGCACATCCACATACCGGATTTCTACAAAATACCAGAAAAGATTTTTTCCTATTATCAGTATTCAGTACTGCATTAAAAAAAGAAACCAGTAAAAAGTTCTCTTTTCATACATTCAAGCACATTGACATACACTAAAGGATAAGGGAGAAAGATCAATAAGCAACCTTTTGGATAAAAGGAAGAAGCCCAGAAACAGCAGAGTGAATATAATCTCTAAGCTGTGGATGCCTAGCTCTCTGCACTACAACGTTCATATACCTCCTCCTCTCAAATGCATCTTCACCAATCAAATCCAAAACTCAATGAACCAACATGCTAATTATTATAAAGTACAAAACTTTATATAAAAAAGTGTGTTTTTTAGTTTCAGTACCAGAAGGATAAACTCCTTTGAGGAAAACTACTGAAGTAATTGCCACTTCCAAGAACTCAACTAAAATTCTAGCTGTTTCATCAGAAAAAAAAAAAAATTATTCTAGATATATTATAGAGAGTGAATTCAAGAATCTATATGTCATAAATAAAGAAAGAATTACAGCGAGGAAGGCTAACATGTAGGAGATTGATTATTCTTACTGTCCATTTATCTGCAGAAACCAAAACTGATAGTTGAAAAATATTCAAAATCCACTAAGAAAATATATGTCTCAACAATCTAACAAGAAAAAACCCCAGAAAGATAGAATTTTTAATCCAAAACAGAAAATTGGAAGATAACACTAATTTAATCCAAAACTTATCTATCGATGGCCTTACTTACAGTTTTAAACCATGATAAGATGACAGGTGAACTGAAATAACATGAGTGTTATTGTGTTGATCAGAGGGAGGCTCAATTGCTGGTAGACAATGGCTCTCTTTCTGGTCAGAGGATAGGCTGAAGCCTTTCTCATGCATCCAAGAATTGCCAAGGAAGGATCCCCATTGCCAAGAATTGCCTCTATGTTGGATTGACTGCCTCCTAATTTTGTAGGCCTTAGTGGCCTTTTGAGGCTAGATTCTTTGGACCCTTATATTTGTGGGCTTCTAAGTGTTTGCAATTCTTGCCTCTAGCTAGCTCTCTTGCATAAAATTCCCTTTGTAAAAAGAAAAGCATGGAATACTTTGGCATTTTGAATTTTTCCTTTTTCTTTTTGGGGTGAAGGATGGATTTCTTTGGAATCATCTGTTTTTAATCCATTTATTATTTTTTTCATTTAACAATTTTTTTAAATTCTACTAATTTTTTTTTTTAAAATCAATGAATTTAGATAGGATTCAATTAAGATAGATTTTCAACTCGAGATCTCAATCCAGTTTAATAACAATAAATTATTATTATTATTATTATTTAAAAAAGGAATATTCAGGATGCTAGTTATCCTTGAAGAATATTTTCATCAGAAAAAAAAAATTGTTATGGGTTGGATTGTACTTTGTTAAAAAATCCAAAACTCAAAGCCTAAACCCAATGACAGAAAACAAAAGGTCAAAAAACAACAGACAACATCAGTTGCAATCATATTCAATAGTAGAGAGAACAGCAGCGTTACAAGTAAGAAACCCACAAGCAAAGAAAACCTCACTACTTCTGCTAACTTATTGTCTTCATTTCAACAAAATTTCTGAACTTTCATTCTACTGTTTCTTCCAATGGATTCATTGGCAATTCTAAAACCCATCACTACAATCCACCATTTCCCTTCAAAGTCCACACCTTTTCACCCTTCCCTCCCTCTCTACTTCCAGTTCTCTCGCGTTTGTTTCAAAACCTCACATTTTGCTGCAGTTAAAAAGAAACCTAAGGAAATTCGCTGTGAATTTGATAGCAAAGTTAATGGCTCTCCTCTTTCTTCAGACTTGGACGCTCGTTTCCTTGACAAGGTAATTTTCATGTTATTTTTGCAACTGGGTTTTGGTTATTATTGCTTGCAGTCCTTTTTATTTGCTTAAATGGCATTAAAGTTGGGTTTATTTTTTTGTTAATATTTTAAGTAACCCTTTTGTTTTCTTGCAGAGATAGTTGGTTTATTTAATGGATTCTTGAGTTATTTTAAAAGGGTTCTTTGGATTAGAACTTATTAGTCCGTAAAAGGTTACTAACTTTTGGTGCCAAAATTAGCATCTTATTTTGTAGTTCTGACAATATGAACTTGTGATTTTGTTGTTTATTCTCAGTTCTATTGGTTATAGTGGGTGGGGTGAGTTCAGCTTTGAGGCTTATTTGTTGGATGGTATTAAATAGCACTACATGGTCAATGAAGTAGAGAATTGATTATGGAAGTATTGTATTTGTGTTTGGTGCAGCAAAAGGCATTGGAAGCAGCGATGAATGACATAAATAACTCGTTTGGAAAGGGGAGTGTTACAAGATTGGGGAGTGCTGGTGGAGCATTGGTGTAAGTGTTCTCATCCTACCATAACATTCCATTTGTTTTATTTCTGTGTTTTTGGATTTTTTCCTCCCTGGAGAAATATTCCCCTTCATTTTGTGGAGTGTCAGATAAAATGAATGGAGGGTTCTATTTATGTTTGATTGCTTATTATGGGTTTTAGCCAGATGCATCAGGCAATCCAACATGCTGTATTTAGGATATTGACTTGAAGGTAGACTTCACCTTATAACATATTTCTTGCAGTGAGACTTTTCCCAGTGGCTGTTTGACACTTGATTTTGCGTTAGGTGGTGGTCTCCCCAAAGGGAGAATTGTAGAGGTATCCACTCTTTGTTTGTTTTGAGTTTATCTTTGCTCTCTTTTCCGATGATTTGCTTCACGTTTCTTGACTTGAACACGCTTTAGCTTCAATGTGAAGCTAAAACTTGCCATGGTGTGCATGAAGCAATCACTTGATTGTTTGATAATTGATCTGGTGTGCCTGGATCTTAGTAATGAGAGCACAATATCGTTTATAGTATATTTTGACCTGACCCAAATGGACTGCCTAAATAACCTTTTGATAAGGATCAGGGAAGTCTAATAATGCTGAAAATGTTTGGTAGGCCCTTGTAAATTAGAACTGCTCTATCATTTTCATAGTGAATAGGAGAGAGAGAGAGTTGAATATGAATTAATTTGGGAAAGGGGAAATTCTAACTTTTAAATTGCTGGGGTTTTTTCCAGTGATGAACTATGTTTACTCTGAAAGAAATTCTCTAAACATATTTTTATTAAATTTTGTATGCTATTAGGCTGATAAATGTGTGATATTTTTCTTGTGTAGATATTTGGTCCAGAAAGTAGTGGAAAAACCACCCTTGCACTCCATGCAATTGCAGAAGTGCAGGTTCTTTACTGCCTGTTGTTTTGTTCTTATTTTTAGTCTCTGTTCAATAGATTTGCAGGCACTTTATTACCTGTTCTCTTCATCCTTTTGTATCTCATGTCTGTATGGGGACTAAGATGCAGTTTTTCTGTGCTAAATATACAGAAGTTTGGAGGCCATGCTATGCTTGTTGATGCAGAGCACGCATTTGATCCAGCATATTCAAAAGCATTGGGAGTGGATGTAGAAAATTTGATTGTCTGTCAACCTGATAATGGCGAGATGGCACTTGAAAGTAATATAGCTTCTCTTGGATATGTGGTTTTATAGAGAATTGACATGATGATCATAGCAGTAGGGCCAATGGACAATTTTGATTCTTATGAAATTTAAGCACCTATGCTCAGTGTATAAGGACTAACATCTTTGCATATCTCAGTTGCAGATCGTATGTGCAGGTCTGGTGCTGTAGATCTTATCTGTGTTGATTCTGTATCAGCTCTCACTCCAAGAGCAGAGATTGAAGTGTGTGTTTTTTTTTTCTTTGCCATAGCTTCAATTAAAATGATGAGCTTACCCATGTTTGATTCCTTGCTGTATTCTTAACATTCAGGGTGAGATTGGGATGCAGCAAATAGGTTTGCAAGCACGCCTTATGAGTCAGGCATTGCGTAAAATGTCAGGAAATGCTTCCAAAGCTGGCTGTACACTCATTTTCCTTAATCAAATAAGATATAAGGTACTATGGATTGAATAGTATTAATATTGTCTTTGTTCATATGGCATTTTTACACCCTTCTATTCTCTGTATCAATATATCTTATATTTGTCTCCCAGTGACTGATGAATTGTGGATTTTTTATTTAGATTGGTGTATATTATGGGAATCCAGAAGTGACAAGTGGAGGAATAGCCTTAAAATTTTTTGCCTCAGTTCGTCTTGAAATACGTTCTACTGGGAAGATAAAATCAGTAAGCTCAGCCAATTTAAGCCTGTAAAGAAATAAAGAAGGATGATTTATTGAATATCTATAATTCTATATGAACACTTGAACACCTTTTGAGTAGAAATTAACATTATTTTAGGTTAAAGGAGATGAAGATGTAGGGGTTCGTGTTCGTGTAAGAGTGCAGAAGAGTAAGGTACGTATGGCTGGTTGCAAGATATGTTTGAAGACTGGCATCATTATCTGCAGATTAGAATTGGTTTATAGATGAATATGAAGGTTATGTCCATGTAAGCATGTACATGACTGTTGGGTAACTAGTTTACCTTGAGCTGTACCTTCTCACTGGGAAGACTTCACAATATGAAATCATTATTTGCCAAGAAATGTCATGCTTCAGTAAATCAATTACACTGCCCCAACTCTGATTTCCCGCCATACCATTTGATCATCCATCGTCAGTATATTTCCACAGAACTTTTATTGTGGTTAGCTGTTTTGACAGGTCTCAAGACCGTACAAGCAAGCCGAGTTTGAAATTATATTTGGAGAGGGAGTGAGTCAACTGGTTGGTATTGCAATATAATGATTGTCATTTCCACCAATATTGCAAGCTGTTTTATCTATTCTGAATTTTATTTTACTGTCAGGGTTGCATTTTGGACTGTGCTGAAATGATGGATGTTGTGGTAAAGAAAGGTTCTTGGTATAGCTATGGGGATCATAGGTTGGCCTCTGAACTTCTATTTTTGGTTCTTGGTGTTGATTTCAGTTCAGTACTGTTGGTTTATATATCAATTTATTTATTCGGAACTTTAATACCACCGCCTCATCATTTTGTGTTTATGTTTTCAAAAAGGTTGGGACAAGGAAGAGACAAAGCATTACAGTACTTGAGAGACAATCCTCATCTTCAGGAAGAAATAGAGAAGGTTTGGTTGTTTATGCATTTTGAACAGCTTAAATCCATTAGTATGGTCTGAAGCTGCCTTAAGTGAAGCAGCAGGATTTTTTGCTTGTCTATCTGTCATTTTCAATCACGTGAGAGAAAAAAATGGAACAAAGCCTCTTTAGAAGTGCTTGGAGCTTTATTTATCATTTTTCATAGTCTCTACAGTGCCATTATTGGGAAGATTATGGTAATTTTTTTCCTTTTTTTTGCATTTGCAGAAAGTTCGATCCACTATGACTGATGGAACAGTAAATATGGGCACTCCACAAGCGAGGAACATGCCAGTGCCTCTTCAAGATGAAAATGTTTACGATGATATTTGATGCGGATGTAACAGAATTTCTTGACTGGTTATAAAATTTTGTCTGTCTCATTGCACTGAGGCTGGGAGGCTAGTCGAAGGCACAACAGAACATATATTCTTTCTTGCCAGGTCAAGCCTAGGCAGAGTGGTGGTGCATCCACAAATATGTTGGTCCATTCAGTTCAAAGGGTTAAACTGGCTGACATCGGTTTTCATTTATCTGTACCATGGTCTCGTAGAAACTGAAATGGCACGGTGTTGTCTTGCACTTGGTTGCAGACGCATCATCCATGCAAATGTTGGTGCTGGAGGGGGGAGAAAGGGTTGGAGGTTTTTCTTACAAGTTCTGAGAAATTAATGTTAACAGCAATTATTTTAAAAAATACTTGTACTGTTGAATTGAAGAGGGAACTGATTATATAAATTGGAGCAGCACATTATTATTATTATCGCTGCTAGAAACAGTAGTTGGGAACTTGGGATAGGCAAATCAGAGCAGCAGAACTCTACTGTGCCAAAGCACTTGTACTGTAAACAAGAAGGGCTCCCCCTGCAAGAAGGCCAGCTAGGGTAACAGCCCAGATTAGCAAGCCAGTCTTACCTGCAAATATCACATTATTCAATCAAATAAACTGAGCTCTTAACAGGGAATTATATGAGATAATTCTCTTCAAAAGAAATGTTCTTTTGCATCAAGAAATTGTCAAAAAAAAAAAAAATTACAGTAATTTGAGTTGCTTACCCCCAACATAAACATCACCACTTGGAGACCAATCATTAGTGTTGTAAATAGGACTGTACATCAAACATCACAGAAGAAATTAGGAAACTCAGGTCATATAATTTATGCCCATTTTCAAATAATTTATCATCAGAAAAAAATATTTTAAAAAAATAATCAGGGAATTGATCAGAAATTGATAGCCTACCTGTATCCATCAACATTAGCACCATATTTGTCGACAAATTGGTACACTCCCTTTCCCTGAATCAACCCTAAAATTTGTGTTACTAATAAACTAATCTCTGTTGGTACCAAATTATCCATAAAGAATGGTATAATAATCCCTTTTAAAAGCAGTTCCATGCATTAAATTCATGATAATTCCATGCAATAAATGCCTCTAGTCAGATTAACTTTTAAATTTAATGAATATTGTCAAATTATTTACACATAACTTTTTTTTTAAAAAAAAAAACTTATTTTACCAGACATAAATATAAATATTATCAAATTCGACTTGAATTTGAAACCAAACCTTTTATATATATATATATATATATATATATATATATCTGATAAATAATAAATATAATAAAATATAGGAAAACTTTTATTTGTAATATCTATTGTAATCTATTTCAAGAGAAAACAATTTCTAAAAAAGAAAACAATAACAGAAGAGGCCAAATTAACTTACCCTAGCAAATAGCAATATCAATTGTCATGTATTAACGTTTATTTCAAGCATTTTAACTTGAAAGAACATTGAATTACCTTGCCCTTCCTCCCAGAGGCATCAACCCCTTCCCTCAAGTCCATGCCACCATTGATTCCTGTATAACAAATCCAAAACTCATCAACTCAACAAATAATACATTACTATTTCTTAAGAGACTGATTTGATGAAAGAATTGTTATTGAATAATATAGAAAGATTAGTAGCATGCATGTATTTCATTCTATAAATTAATAAAGATCCTATTTTTATCTCTGGGTATGCCTTTTCGTTGAATAAATTTGAAGAAAATATTTAGCGTTTGATTATCTTGGGATAGAAAAAACAAAAATAATTAAAACAGAAATATATTTGGTTTAAAAGATAGAGAAAAAAACATAAAATAAATTTGTTTTTATGATTGTTCTGGATTGAATCTCTATCTTTTTAAAATTTAAAATATAAATATATAAACATGATTCATCGATGTTATTATCTGTTTCTTTTTTTTCCCAGACAGCAACTAAATCACATAGCAAAAATGAAGAAAATTTTCGGTGAATCTCGAAAATTATGTATGTATTTCTATGGACAAATATTTATCAATGAAGCAACAGACCATAAGGCTGATCAGTGTTGGTCTTCCTCGTACGACTAGCCTCAACTTTGAAAGATGATCTCCTTGCAAGAGTCGGGAGCCCTCTCACTGAAGAAGGTTTCTTGACTGTAAAAGGAGCTGGTTTCAGGCTGATTGATGGAGCCATAACCGAGCTGGTTGCCATAATTAATTACTAGTGTTTTACTTTGCTTAATCTCCTCTCTGCCTGCTTCTTGTGCTCTCCAACTTGCTGGTCTGTTTCAAATAAAATACTTACTTCCTGGATATTGAAAGTGATAGCATGATCATTATCGTGTATGTTCCCACCTGGCATTGCTTATGTGGATGAAATCTGGATATGATATTGCTAACATTATCAAGATGGCCAGGTGCTGCAAACTAGGTGGTCTAGGAGTTCAAATCCTCTGCCCCACCTGATTACAGGACTGCTGGAGTAGGACCATTGGCTTAGAATGGATCATTCAGAGATTATCTACAATCTTCCATGTTACTGTATTTAAGAATATATTGTATGGTGTAGTATCCCAGAATGAGAATATACTTTCGAATATTATAGCAGGACCTGTCAGCTAAATCAAGGCATCATCACTGCCACCATCACAGCCACTATCACGACTGCAGCAGCAGCAGCTGCTGCTATCAGCACATCATCACTGCTATGCATTTCAATACAAGAGGTCCTAAATTGGAACCTAGGGCTTGGTGGGGTGTGATCAAAGAATGAACCAATATGATCTCAAAGGAACAAACAACAACAGGAAATAATAATAATAATAATAATAATAATAATAATAAGGGAAACTCATATGAAAATTTACTACTAGTTGTACTCCATTGAAATTCAAATCCAAGGGAGAACAAAATTACACATAGGGATTCACAAGGGGGGAGAATTTTTTGTTTCTGGACAGTGAATGGGACAGGCTATATGATACACTGCTATAAATTAGAAAAGCAGAAGTCTACTGTGCCAAAGCACTTGTGCTGTAAACAAGAAGTGCACCTCCGGCAAGAATGCCAGCTAGGGTAACAGCCCAGATTAGCAAGCCAGTCTTACCTGCAAATATTATTACATTATTCATTTCATTAACAATTACATCGAACTCAGAGACAGGGAAATCAATATCTAATACAGAAATTGATGTTCTTTTTTCTTGCAGCATGGATATATAGTTCTGAAAATGCATAGAGTAACTTACCCCCAGCATAGACATCGCCAGTTGGGGACCATTCATCAGTGTTGTAGATAGGGCTGTAGCCATCCACATTAGCACCATATTTGTCGACATATTGGTACACACCCTTTCCCTGCAGGATCAAGTTTAAAGATTATGATGCTAATCGCTTGTAAGCTTTCAGTAAAAACAATACAACGCGCAACTGCAGAGGATGCCTAAAGAGATTTTCAAAAAATCATTTCATCAGTCCAAGTGATTCGGTAATGGCATATATCCTCCATGAATAACCCTGAAGGGTGTATTTCAACTGGTCAGGCCCTAAGTTTGCTTCCTAGAAGTCACTAGTTCGAGTCCCACAAACCTTGGGGTCACTTGAGGCTTACATGGTCGTTAACTTCAGCGTCCGTGGGATTAATCGAGGTGTATGCAAGCTGGCCCGGACACCCACGTTAATCTAAAAAAAAAAAAATCTCCGACGCTTTTCATTCCTAGATATATTCCCTTGTGTTATGCAAAATTTTACATTATTTAGTAGCACAGTGAAGATATCAACACATTCATATATGCTATATGATTTCTTAGGCTGCTATTACATGTTACGTTTGGTTAATGTTCTAGAACGTAAGAAACAAATACATTAGAGATGAAAATCGTGTTTAGTTAAAAGAACAGACACGGAGTTATATAAATAAATATGTCTCAGCAATATGAATTTCTGTCTTTTCAAAAAATGAAGGATATTTCAACTATTTTTGTCTCTTTTATTCGGAGACTATATATATATAAAAGAGTAAATAAAACAAGCCAACATAAACTTGCAAGCAAATTAAAGCACTACACACTCACCTTGGGCTTCCTTCCAGATGCATCTAACCCATCCCTGAGGTTCATGCCACCACCAGTTCCTGTATAACAAAAATGAAACTCTAACTTCTTCACAAAATCTCTTTTCCTTCTAAAATCAACAAGAAAATAATTTAGCTTCTTGGATTGTTCAACATGTAACATGAGCAGTTTAAATGCTACAATAAGCAGCAGTCTAGACAAGATCCAACTCTATGATAGTCTAAAGTAATGAAGAAAATAGTTAAGGAAATGAAAATCAAGAGAATAAAAGATCCATGAAGAGAAAATATTAATTAATTACTACATTTTTGTAAATTATATTAGTGTGGGGTGAGAGAGCGAGAGGAGAAGGAAAGGGACTCGTACTTGTCTGTAAACAGGATAAGGAACAAGGAAACAAAATTATTGAGATCAAATTGCTATCATACCATTATTTTAAATTACTCTACTATTAATCAATGATTAATTAATTTGTTGTTTTGTTACTTTTCATTTCACTTTCTGTTCATGCACTTATCACAAACTTTTTTCCAGAATTGGAGAGGAAGATCAGTTCGGGCCCTTCTGAGAAACTTTCCATTTATACTAGTTAATTATCTCTCCCTGATCAGCTTCGACTAGAGGGCGCGCACCCAAATCAGAGAAAATGCATTAAAATCTTGCATGTTCAACATCTGCATTTATGTTTGTGCATGCATGTCCATCACATGAAAAGGGTATGACTGTAAGAGTAATATGTATTTATGAGGATGAAGAAACAGACCATAAGGCGTATCGGTCTTGATCTTCTTGACACCACTGGCTTCAATCTTGAAAGTCCTCCTTGAAAGTGTTGGGAGGCCTCTTACTGAAGATTTCTCTACTGTGAAAGGAGATGGTTTCAGGCTCAATGAAGCCATTACTGAGGCTGCCATTGCTGACTTAGCTTCTGCTTCTCTCTTTTTTTTTCTTTTTTTTCCACAATCTCTCGTTTTTTCTTCTTAACTATGTGGTCTGGCTACTAAAACCCTAGATAATAATAATGGGTGGTGATTTCACGTTTCCACGTGGAATGAACTGCGTGGCTGAGTTCTAGATATGATATGGAAACATTATCAGGAAGGCAAGAAGCCTTTAAACAGGTGGTTTCGAAGCATGCAGATCCTCAGTACCTCATCTTCTTACAGGAGACGTGGAGGATAACTGCCCATGCATAGCCCTAAGAATGGATTCTTTAGATCAGGTCAGACAAAATGTATAAATAAATAATAAATAATAGAATTATATATATATATATATATATATATATATATATATATATATATATATATATATATATATAGGCAAGTAGACTTGAATCTGCACTGTCCCTATTAATTGGAAGGTTTTTGGGTGTACTGATATCGAATCTAATTCATTTTCACCTAACAGTAATATAAATATTCTCAACTATTAACATTCAATTATACTAAGATAGGACGTCAAATGCATAAATTTTTTTCAATGGAAAAAAATTAAGAATGCTAAAGCGATGCAGATGTTTCTAAAAGAAACAAAAACAAAATGAGATTTTGATTATTAATTTGATTGGGTTTAATTAATTTGGTTAATTTAATTAATATGAATAAAAAAATACAACAACAATAAATAAATTGAAAAATATTAAAAACATAAAAAAAATATAAAACTCGTTGAAAGCAAAGTGAATAATACATTGAAGCTCAATTATAAAAAAACTTAATGTTAATAGGTGGAAAAAAAAACCAATGAAAAAAAAAATCTGAGTCAACATAAGTTAACCCGCTAACCCCGTGACCCTAAACAAGAGGTTGAGATAACCTCATGGAAAGAAAAGTGAAAAAAAAAAACATAAAGTCAATTTTCAATAAATCAAATGTTGAAGGAAGAAATAAAAAAAATTAAAAAACTTAAAAGACTTAAAAAAAACAAAAATCAACTTATATTAACCTTCGAAATTTATAACTTTTGTCATAAGTCCAAGATCAACCTCATTAAAAGCAAACCCTAAAACATAGCACAATAAAGTTCTAAATTAATAAAATATTAAAGAATAAAATTGAAAAAAAAATACAATAAAAAGATCCAAAACAAAAAAATTTATAATAAAAAAAATGGCTACTAAATATGATATAAAAATAATATAAAATTAAATGTTGATGGATAAAATTAAAAACAAAATTCAATTAGAAAAAACAAACATAAATCAAAAAAATGATAACCAAATTTGATATAAAAATTAAAAGAAATCAAATGATAACGAATAAAATTAAAGAAAAAATCAATTAAAAAAAGATAAAAAAAACAAAACAAAACAAATAGATATATAAAAAAAATAAAGACTAATTTTAATAAAAAGAACAATGAAATGAAACCTTTTATATTTTTGGCAATGCCAATAGAGAGAAAAGGGAGAGAAGAAGAAAAAAATCTACCAAAACTCAATTATTATTCTTCTGCGTACACGCGCAGCATCAACAGAAAAATAATGATGAAACATTAGCCTTCTAACAATTTTGCTTGCAAGGATAATAAAGTTTATACACTATTCAAATGAAAATAAACAAATACCTAACTGCCCCTAATTAACAGCCTTTTGGATCTTAATATCTCACTGTTGAATTGTGATTTTGTATTTCGTTTTGTTTATTTCTTTTTGCTTTTATTTTTCTCGCTGTGTCTGTATTGGTTATTATTGTAAAAGGATATGCATGGCTGAGGAGAAAAGAGGGAAAAGAGAGAGCTTTGAGTCTTGTATAAGTGTTATTGGACTCGTAAAGCTGTGAACTCAGCACTATTTGCTTTCTTGGGTTTCAAGAGCGTGCATTATAGTGGGATTGAATTGCAGTTGAGCATTTTACATGACCATGAAATGATCAGAAAACTACCTGAAAGGGGAAAGAACAGAAAGAAACAAAAGCAAAAAAGGAACAGGGCAGAACTTATAAGCAACTAAGCATTTCCGTAAGCTTTGAAGCAGCAGCCAGGCCACTAAGAATCGCACCTTCGACATTTGGACTCACACAAAAATCTCCACAGATGGCCAATCTCTTCTTCCTATCCCAAAGACATTTCTGCTCCCTCGCTATGCTCGCAGTTGGGAAAGCACTTCCCCTGGAAACATACCAAGCGATGGAAACAATGAAGTGAACAGTATAGAGCGGTAAGATTGAATGAAAATAGTTGACAGAAGGAACAGTTAAAAAAGAGAGAACACAGACATGCAAGTCTTACACTTGTGCTAATGTAAAAATTCATGATTCATGACGGCATTCAACTTCTTATATATATAAGAAGTAGAATGCCGTCATGAATCATGAATTTTTACATAGGGGACAGCAGAACTGGATTTTCAATTCCAAACAAACTGAATCCTAACCCCTAGTTCTAACAATCAATCTATAAGGAACAGTTAAAAAAGAGAGAACACAGACATGCAAGTCTTACACTTGTGCTAATGTAAAAATTCATGATTCATGACGGCATTCAACTTCTTATATATATAAGAAGTTGAATGCCGTCATGAATCATGAATTTTGACATAGGGGACAGCAGAACTGGATTTTCAATTCCAAACAAACTGAATCCTAACCCCTAGTTCTAACAATCAATCTATAATTTAGTTTTAATGCAAGTATGTAGTCTTGATGGTCAATCTTGTCATGAACATTGTGAAGATAACAGGCAACTAGCAGCAATGAATAACATGAGACAACCAGTAGAAACTGCAGAATGTTTAAGATAGAAGAGCGCAAATTAAAGGATTCGGATGAACAGAATGTTGATTACAAAGAGTTGAGTTCAAGAGTTAAATTGATAAGCTGGTGCTAATCATTAATTTTATCATTCTGGATAATCTCAGCATTCTGCATGCAAGAATAAACGTTTTCAAGACTCCGGAAAGAGAAGAGAGAAATCCTATAGTGAAATGAGTATACAACATCTCAAAATGAGTAGATAACATCTCAAGAGAGAAATCCTATATTCATGCTGGTCAATTAATTAGATAAATGGAAGAAGCGAGATACATCATAGAAACAAAAGAGGAGAATGGAGAACAGAACAAGACTTGTGAAATTATTATCTGACTTGATTATTTGGAATTTTTATTTCTTCTAATGACGTTTAGCAAAAACAAATTCCCAATTCAGCAGTTAAAGTAGTTTTCAGGTAGAAAGTTGTTCCATTTCCTATTCTGTTAGTTTTCCTGTTCAGGAATTCCTATCCCTATTTTGATATTGGGTTTGCGGTTCTTGATGTTTCTTATGCCTGTTATATGTTGTTGATTAACAATTGATTATTAAGTATAAATAATTTTGCTTCTCCTTGCTACTTGCTTCAAAAATCCCTAGCATTTCTCTTCTTTGTTCTTCTCTCTACTATCCTTCATGAATTTTGGCCATTAAGAAAGTTGCAAGTATGCCGACCAACTAATCAAAATTCCCAGTTTACTTTGTAATTCCAGCAAAGTCATACCCTCATCCCCAGTTTCTTAAATAAACCTGAGAGATGTAGTGGTATGGACCATTTTAAAGGCCTTCGAACAAGCTAACTGATCTGGCCAGATAGTGCATCTTCCTTTCAAATTCCCAGTTTACTTTCTAATTCCAACAAAGTCATACCCTCACTCCCAAAATTTCTTCAATGAAGCTGAGAGAGAGAGTGTGTCATGGACCATTAAAGTCTCTTTTAAAGGGCTTTGAAAGGCTAACTTAACTAGCCAGAAAGTTTTCTTCTCAGGCCTATTGGAGAAAAGGGACGGTAAAAATGGAAACTGCATTGATTTTCAAAGCCTCATAGGACTAGAACAATGCAGAGATCCCAGAGCTAGTTTCATCAAGAAATTCAACAAATAGAAGTAATAATAATGAAAATATAGGGCATTAATCTAAGTACCAACCATCTATGAGCTTTCATAAAAAATGGCCGAGGGATATTGAGCCCAATGCTTTGGAATTCTTGAAACAATTCTTCAGCTACTTTTGTTAATGTTGCGCTTGAAGGCTTCTGAAGGCCAGTTTGAGCAATTATGCCTCTTGCATAATTTGCTGTTGAATGTAATACCCATCGTTCACTGCACAGCAAAGCAAAATAGTAAATATAACTGAGCAACCTGAAACAGAAATTTGATTACTCTTCCAGTTATTCACTAATAAGGAAACACAGATGCATGCCTCGCAGTTGAACGACCAGGCTTGCTGCTGTCACAATGACTCCAGCTTAAAATTTCAGAATTTTTAAATGAGAAGCCCTTTACAGATATCTGAATCATGATACCAAAATTCCATCAGGAACACATGTAAGCTGCGTGAATAGCTGTGATGGAAGAAAACATCCAATAGAAATTGTGGTGCAACTAGAAAGCAGAGGTGTGAGAGCAAAATAAGGAAGGACAGCAAAAGAGGAAAGTGCATATGAAAAGGTTTTCAAAGCATTAACAAGCTTGGTTAAGAGATACATGATCGGTGACTTACTGAAGACAAGGGCTCCGAAAATGCTAGCATAAGAGCAAAGCATGGACTAACAGGAATATCCTGTAACTTCAATGCCAACTCTGGAGTCAAACTCAAATCTGAATCAATGAAAAACAACTAATGGTTGAGATATTAACTCAGGCTGTTCTGCACAGACAATGGCTCCAATAAGATAGAGAAAGGAAGGAAAGATAACCACTGCATGATTTATGTAACATCAAATGCTTTATGCAAATATTTGTAACAAAGGAACAGATTTTTTTTGTTCTATGCCACAGAATGGAACCAATAAAATGAGGGGACAGGAAAGAAAGCAGTGATAAAAATGTGTTTGTTTTATGTACTCTAAAAGACATAAGAGTAAGTTTATTGAGAGGCCTGGGGAGGAGAGGGATAGGTTCATCATACCAAGAGGTGGTGGACGTCCTGTCACATCTGTAAATCTTGGAGAAGCTATGCCTTTGTCAGACACAACCACTCCACTAAAACGACCAAGATTTTGACCATCCAAACCCGTCAGAGACCATTTTTCATCATCTAAACACTCCAACCTCCCAATACTAACACCAAACTTACTTTCCACTCCTGAAAATATGTAAAAGGGAAGGCAGCAATTTTTCAAGACTTATTTTTAACCTCAGCCATGAAATATTCCCAGCAAAATGTGGCAAGATACTACATACCAGTCTCATTGCATAATGCTTTACAGATAGAATTCATGCCCGGTATACCAACATATTTCTTGTTTGGTGCTTCCTACATGAAATTGGCATTAAAGATACTTCATATGAATAAGAAGATATGACAAGTGAAAGTATCAATCTCTTTTGTTTACAATCATGCATCCAATTTCTGCATGTATTTGTAAAACGTTAAACAAAACAAACCTCCCCAAAGTTAAATGACATTTTCATTTGTCTCCAAATTATATATTCAGTTGCAGGATAGATAGAGCCCAGTGGATTGTATTATGGTTGAGAACAAGTGAATACAAATGAAAAATGTCATTCACGTTACAAAATCTAGCAGAAAAGATGAAGAATTCAAGATGAATGAAAGCTAAGTTTATATGAAAAGAAATTTTCTAAAGGGATGACGTCAAAAGCCTTAACTTGAATACAGGCACCAGCATTTACTAATCATATGGGACACCAGCATCAAGGATGTATAATGCCGAGGCCCAAAATCTATGATCAGTAATCAGCGAACATGCAATTGATGGTACCAGGCATGTGCTTGAACAAGAAAAGCATGTTATATATACAGGGATAGGGATGGTCATAAACCTGTTCAATGTCAAGAAATTTCTTGGAGATGCAATCAAAAGAGCCACAATTCTCTTTCCATTCTTCAACAAGACCTTTAGATTCCCATTCATGAACAAGCCTCAAGACATCACTGTTGCTCGCACTAAAAAATGGAGCACCATGATCGAACAATAGCTCCTTCCCATCTTCAGATATTTCTCTATTAGAAAGAGTAACAGGTTATATTTTTTTAACACATGCCAAACCATACACTACATCTTCTTGATTAGCACTATAAATTCTAGTAACATAATATAATTACTCCAAAAGGGCACTTCTTTCTTCTCACATTACGCAAAATATAATGATCTTGGTATGCTATGATCAAGTTCTAATGTCTCCTTACAATGTTTAAGCCACCAATAAGACCCAAAAACAAAAACCCATTTCATACATTGTTGCAAATAACTTAAGAGATCATAATTAAAGAAAGTTCATTATAGGTAAGCTAATTACTTTTTTTTTCTTTTTCAATTCAAGAAAATGTAAAAACTACCAAAAATAAACCAAATGAAAGAGAAAGGAGAAGATATAAAGAAGAGATCACCTTCTTTGAGACATGCGGCCACCAGGGCCTCGAGCAGACTCGAAGAGCGTCACAGAGATTCCATTCTTTGCTAGTGTTGATGCACATACTGCTCCTGATACTGCCACATTCATTCCATTTCTTTCAGCAATATTCTCAATATCTAAACATATAGTGCATGTCACAAACAGTAGAAACAAAGACGGAGGAGAGAGACATATACTTACTTCCACCTCCAACAACTGCGACTTTAGTTGCAACGTTGCTCATGGTGGTGGTGTCGATGGATGGATCGGATTTGCAGAGACAAAAAGGCAGGAGCTTGTAGTTAATGGTAGTTATGGTCATTTCCTGCCCTCCCTGGACCACTGGCTTTGGTTCGGTTTAATGTGGGTTCGACAAGTTTTCAAGATATTTTTAGAATTGTGAGCATAGGCAAGTGCATCGTTACTAAACCCGCCTAATAGGTCGACGATCTGGGATAGGGTTGACTCGGCTCTTGCCTAAGTTTCATAAGGTTATTTGTTTTTATATTTAAAAATATGGGATAGGGTTGATTTTTTTTTTTTTTCTGATTTCATACTTTAAAATTAGATTTAATAGGAATTGAGTTTTTTACTTGAGTCCTTCTTCGGATTTTATGGGTTACGAGTTCGAAAGATCACAAGTTTGAAAAATTAATTCGAGTTTAGAAAATACATGGGTTTGCTCTTTTTTTTTTTTAAGCTCATGTATTTTTAGTTTCATCCATCAATATTCATTCGATTAGAGATTAGGCTCAATTATTTATTTTTTACATATAAGATTTTTCATTAATTTTGAGAATGACCTGGTTTATTTCGAATCTTTTTATTTGTTGTTTTTAAAATAATATTTGTTTTTTTATTTAGATTAAATTATTTGATTAAATATAAACATGAAACGAGTTTGAGAGATTAACTCAGGTTCAGGAGATTTACCAGGGTTTGTTTGATTTTGTTTTCTCTTTTTAAGCTCATTTTTTTTTTAATTTCATCCCCCAATATTTATTCGATTGGATATTGAGCTCTGTTATTTTTTTATTTGTTTTCTATAGGATTTCTCGCTAATTTTAAGAATGGTTTGAGTTATCTCAAATATTTTTATTTGTCATTTAAAAAAAAATTAGCTTGTTTAAAATGAATTTTATTTTTGGATTAGATTAAGTGAATTGATTGGATAGAAATATGAGATGTGCTTGGGAGATTAACCCGGGCTTAAGAGATTTGTCCTGATTTACTAGGTTTTCCCTCTATTTTTTTAAAGCTCGTGTTTTTCAGTTCCATCCCTCAATATTTATGTGATTGAAGGTTGAGCTTGTTATTTTTTATTTGCTTTATATAAGATTTTTTATTAATTTTAATAATGATCATGGTTATCTCGAGTCTTTTTATTATGAATATAAATCCCAAACAAGTTTTTCAAATCTTGTGATAAAAAATGAATAATAACTAAAAGAATTTAAAATGAAAATTAGTAGTGAATTATTAATCTTTTTTTAAAAGATATTCTTGGTCATCCCTTCTTCTTCTTCTTTTTTTTTTTTTTGTCATGTTTGAAAATATAATAATTTTAAAATTACATTTTAAAATGTATTTTCTTTAAAAAAATATTAAATTAATGATTTTTTTGTGATTTTAATATTCTAATATTAAAAAAAACAATTTTAAAAAACATTCCACATCATAATCTCAAACACGTATCATTGCTGCTTCTGTTTATTGATGTTGTTGTTGTCGTTGTTGTAATTAAATTTTCCAATATTGAGAAACTTGTATTTCTCCGAATCCTTGAAACCTAAGACATGAAACCTTGATATTGTGGATAATAATAATTATAGAAATGATTATAATAAGCTCCAAGCAGCCAAATCTCCATGGAAACTTCCAGCTAGTCTCATTGAATATTATTTTTCAATACGACAATGCTCCTCCGTTCTTGCCCAGTTGTAATGTGAACACAACACTTTTTGTACGGATTGTCCACCTTCACCTCCCCTGGCACTGCATGCGACTTGGATTAAACAACAAAAACGTTGACGTATTATGATCAAGGCTCCATGAATATCATATTTTATTTGGGTCAGCCCTAAAGAACTAAAACAGCAATCAAAAAGATTTCTTACTTTTTTTATTTTCTTGATTTTTTTTTGAAAGCAGATGAATTGTAATTACTACTCTTTTTTTTTTTTTAGAATTATATTAGCTAGAGTTTACACGTGAAGTTAAAAAAGTAATGGGTTTTTTTTTTTACCATTAAAAATTAAAAATACCGAAAGATTTACTGATATAGAATATTCCTATTCGTAAATTAGTCGGTAAAATTATCAATTGTTAATTTAAAACATAACTTGAGTTGAGTCTTACTTTAAATCAATTGTTTTATTAAAAAACCTATAAAATAACTTTATTTTTTAAAATTACAACTTGAGTTGATTTATAAATTCTAAATGGTCTATTTTGTCTGTTTGTTAGTGTGATTGTAGTTGCTTTTCAAAATGTTTTTCATGCTGAAATGCATCAAAATAATATTTTTTTTATTTTTAAAAAATTATTTTTGAGATTAGCACATCAAAATTAATCCAAAACATACAAAAAAAAATTAATTTTTAGCAAAAATAAAATTTGATATTTTTGAAAACACGGGTTGGCCCGCGTTTCCAAATGAGCATTTAAAAGTATAGTTGAAGTTGTTTTTCAAAATGATTTTATATGCATCAAAACAATATTTTTTTTAAAAAAATTATCTTTTGATATTAACATATTAAAATAATTAAAAAAACTAAAAAAATTAATTTAATTTAAAAAAAAATTAATGAAAAACCGGTTTTACCATAGCCAAATACGATTACCAAATATAAAGTAAAGTTTTAAAATGTCGTTGACACTTTCTTTATTTTGGAGCGCGGAAGCAAAAGAGAAAGGAGACTTGACACTATCACTTTTGTTTTTTGTTTGTGAAAGTCAGTCGCCAGCTCCTCGCTTTCGTAGAAAAAACCAAGTTCAAAGAACGTGCGCTTTCCTTCATGGACCTATTAATCAGCAAGGTGCTTCTCTCTCCTGGTCAGAGCTGTAGACATCTTTCTCTTCAGGATAATCAATCTTCTCTGTCTGTTTCGTCTCCTGATCTCTTCTTTTGTTCAGGGTGAGTTTTTCTTTTTGCCTTACTTGTGTGTTTTTTTCAGCTTCTTCTTGTTTTCGTTCTGTTTTTCCTTTTGGCTATCTGTTTCTTGTGGGGTTTCTTTTTCTCTGATATGCTTCTGTTTGCTGATATTTCTTTCCTTTTTAGTCTATTTTTCATGATCTTACTCAACATTTCCAATTAACTTTTTTATGTTTCTTCACGATTTTGATGTGATTTTAGTTTATGTTCTTCGTTTCAAAATGAAAAAGGGAGTCAAGATTAGCACCAAAATATTCATTCGATGTTCTGTCTAGCTACTTATGAGTTGGGGGCAGGGTTGAAATGATCATAATTATAAGAGGAAATAAAAGGGTAGGGAGGAAATCAGTTCTCGATGACATTGATAGACAAATGACGCACAAAACATAAGCTGTAATTAAACTCTTAGGATCCATCTGCAGTTGATTTATGTAGTACCGTTTTTTCCTCTTTAATCTTTAGTAGTCTGTGTCTAAGCGTGATATTGGCTGTTATCTTTCAGTTGCTTGCATTTAGGGTTTGATATGTCCAAAGATTTATAAACACATCAATCCTTCCCAAAGCTTACTCAGTCTCCAGATCATGTCTAATAGCTGTGGTATTTCATTTCATTATTCTGGATTAAGTACCTGAGGTTAATTGTGTTTATGATGATTCAGGTTTGTTGGTCGTTGAAGTTGTTTATTTCAAGCTTTTGAAGGTTGCTATAGAAGGGCTGTTCACTGGCAGAACAAACAGACATGACTTGTTTTTCTTTCTTATGTGGTAGACGGATAGATTCTTCTCAAGAATCTCAACATATGGGTAGAGATGATGAAGGTAGACTACTGATAAATTTTGTGTGTTTTAGTGTGCTTGTGCTCATAAATAGACAGATTTATATGTATCTTGTCTGGAAAAGCCTGTAGAGAGAATTGTTTCAACAGGGTCATAACCTGCCATATGCATGAAATGAAGTTTTCTTTTTAATTCACATCTTTGTTTTCCTGTCAATATGAAGGTTCTTATTGTTTTATTTCGTAACAGAACTTGGAAGCATTAAGAATGTTAGATGTTACACCTACAGGGAATTAAGAAATGCCACCGAAGGTTTTAGTGCGGCCAACAAAATTGGGGAGGGTGGTTTTGGTTCTGTATACAAGGTAACCGTATGATTGTTATTATAATACATGACTAATGATATCAAAGTAGTTTTATATGGTATTTTTGTATTTCTTTTAATTGTGAATGGTACTTAAGAAATGATTATGGATGTTCAGGGACGGCTGAAACATGGGAAGATAGCTGCTATAAAAGTTCTTTCAGCCGAGTCGAGACAAGGGGTGGAAGAGTTCTTAGCAGAGATTAAAGCAATGTCAGAGATAGAGCATGAAAACTTGGTTAAGCTGTATGGATGTTGCGTAGAAGATAATCACAGAATTTTAGTTTACAATTACCTTGAGAACAATAGCCTTGCGCAAACTCTTCTTGGTAATTCTTGAATATCTTCTTCTTTTGAAATACTGATGTTTTGGTTTACACCATTGAAAAATAGTTCTGCCTTTTTGAGCTTGAAACTTCATGAACAATTCATGTATATATTCCTCTCAAAATATACTTATCTGCTTTTATTACACTGAGAATCTTGGTACCAGTAAACATATATGCACATGCATATGCATATGAACCCATATGATTTATGCGAAGCTTGCTTTTATTCCATGAATCGATTGGCATCTGAGCGCTCAAGTATTTTTTCACTTTCAGATGGAGGTCATAGTCACAGCAATATCCAGTTTAGTTGGAGAACACGGACTAAGATATGCATTGGGGTAGCAAGAGGGCTTACTTTCCTTCACGAGGAAGTCAAACCATACATCGTTCATAGAGATATCAAAGCAAGCAATATTCTTCTTGACAAAGACCTCACTGCGAAAATTTCAGATTTTGGTCTGGCTAAGCTTATACCAGACAACCAGACTCATGTCAGTACACGAGTAGCTGGAACACTGTAAGTTTCCTTGTGTTATTACTCGTTTCAAATTGAATAATTCATAATCGACTTGTTATTGGATCTATAATGTAGCTATGCTGTGCAAACTGCAAACACAGTATATGGAGTGATTAACACATATGGAACCATTGCAGTTGCCTTTTCACAATGTTGGTCTTTTTTTTCTGGAAAGCTTTATAAATTAGTTGATTCGCAGAACGAAAATCCGGTTGTTGTATTTCTTGATTAGATTTCCAAGATGCTGCCCTTTATGAGCACAGAACCTGTATTTAGTGCTACTCAGCTTCTTTGAAGAATCTTATTTTAAGCATGGATTATATTTATAAGCTTAGCTGCTTAACTTTCCTCTCTGTTTGTTGCTTCAGAGGTTATCTGGCACCAGAGTATGCAATAAGGGGGAAATTGACTCGGAAAGCAGATCTCTATAGTTTCGGTGTCCTCCTTTTGGAAATTGTTAGTGGGAGAAATAACACAAATACACGATTACCTGTTGAAGAACAATACCTCTTAGAACGGGTATGATGAATTTCTTGAGTCCTTGCTACTATGTTTGAAGTGATTGAAATGTCAAGTTACTGGCTTTATTACATGGATTGAGCTATGATTTTCTGATTGCAATGCTTGTTTTTCATCCATTCTTTTTCTTGATATCCAACATTTTACGTAGAGAAAACATTTACATGAATAATCAACAATCACGATTAACTCACACTCGGGGGCACTAGCTGACTATTATTTGGTTCTACCTTTGCAGACCTGGGAACTTTATGAGCGAAGGGAGCTGGTTTCCCTGGTAGATGCATCATTAAATGGTGACTTTAATGCTGAGGAGGCTTGTAGGTTTCTAAAAATTGGTCTCCTCTGCACCCAAGATGATCCAAATCTCCGGCCTTCCATGTCTACTGTAGTCAAAATGCTGACTGGCCGGAAGAATTTTGACGAGAGAAAGATAACAAAGCCAGGCCTTATTTCTGATTTCATGGACCTCAAAGTACGAGCTCCCTCCAAGACCAAAGCATCTGCTTCAACATCCTTTAATGTATCTTCTGGGTCGGACAACCAGGACACTTCAATATTGACATCAGAAAACTCATCAAGTGTAACCATGACGGCTTTCACGGAATTATATAATCGGAGCATTTAAACATCAACGCGAGAGAAATTCCCATTACATTTATTTTATTCTATTTTTGAATTTTTTGAGCTTGTAAATTCTGCCACCATCCCTTATACACATAAACATACAATTTCTTACTCACCTGTAAATGGACAAATTCCAGTGATGTGAAAGATAGCATGCAATGGTTTGTTCTCACCTTTACTCTTCCCGTCTCCCTCATTCACCCCCTCCCCTTTTGCACACAATTATACATCTGGTTTCCATGTCTGTTCCAATGACATTAATTACCAGAAAAGTTGATAAGGGAATGAGAAATCCAAGGAGGAAATCATGAACAGCTCATAAAATTTCAAGTTCCAAATGAGTTCTCTGTTTCTGAAGCTAAATGTGTACACACTAGCTCAAAAAAGATGGCTGTTGAATGATAAATGGGTGAAAAGAATTTTGTTGATTAACGTGGAATGAGGGCAAAGACTTCGTAGACCATTCTCGCTCCTTAAAGAAACAGGCGACGATCCCCTTCAATCCAAGACTTTTCTACTCTTCCAATTGTCTTTTCCGTCCTTCAATTTATCGACCATACCCTAAAACCATTCTGCCTGGCCAAGGTCTTGAAATGCACGCTCCTGTGAAATGACTTTCCAAGACCACCCAACACTGCATATATAGTAAACATATAAGAAAAAAAATACATGGCATGAGTTGTAATTCTTACCAAGCGGCAAGTAAAGAGAACCTCAAGTAAATGAGATATTTATTGAAAAGATAAAAAATATGTACAAAAGATTGAAAGTCATTTCACCAAGGCTAACATTATGTGCTGCTTGTGTAAAATGTATATTAATTTTTTTCTTCCTTGGGGGTGGGGTATTCAGACATTGAATGAAAAGTCAAATGATGCAAGGAGGGTAACTGCCAGTTACAAAGTTGAAAATTGCTCCAAAACTCAGGCAAAACCCATGTCTTTTTTTGTTTTCTGGATTCTCAAATCACCAAATCACATTCCTTAACTTGAAACAGGTGATCTTGATCCAAACCAATCACCCCACAACAAAGGCAAGAAAATGCGGTTCCATTTTTTTGCTTGTGATGGGAATCTATTCAAGTTGATGTCCTTCGCCATTGCTTTTTCCCTTTCTTTTGAGGCAGCTTAAAAGGACTCCAACTCTTTCTACGTTTGGAGGTCTCACAAAAAAGGCCAGATGCCAGGGCCTGCTGAAGCCACAGCTCGAATTCTTCTTCATCCTCATCCATCATTTCAGCATCCAAGTCCCATGGATATCTGCTCGAGTTGGACCGTTGAGTCTTCTCCAAGCCAACCATGTTTACATGGAAGCTTGGCCTATGGGTGTTGGGCCGACATTGCATTCCCTGCAAAGAGTTTTTATGATTTAAAATACTGGAAAGTGACTAATATCTGCTTATAATTGAATCAGTCAATATTCAAGTCATAGGCACCAATGATGCAAGACTGTCATGAGGAATTGAAAGATCCAGTCAACAGTCATTTCCATTAATGATAGTTGGAAATAATGAAGTGAACCTCAAGTCGACAGTGAGAAAAATAGTTTGAAATATGCCAACATGGAAAGGCACTTTTAGCTGGAACATAGGATCTTCTCGTCTGACAATCTCCCAAGTGTGAATCTAACAAAGTGGAAAGAGCAGCAAGTGGCCTGTTTTTTTTGCTACCTTGATAGCTTTCCTTTTATTTTTCAGAAAGCAAATCAGATAAAATTAGGTATCTCAAAATCCATTAACATGGGATTTAGATTCAACAGCTTGTTTTTATCAAGGGTATTTGATTCAGCCTTGGATTTACAAAAGGGCAATTTGTAATTTCAGTAAATTTTATATGAAGAGAAATACTTATAGCTATTTTAGAATTATGAAAATTTCTAATTAAGAAGACTTAGATTTTTCTTTCCCAGTCAAAATAAGAACATTGTATTTCTTATTTAGGAGTCCATGTCTATGATTAGTAATATGCTTATATTCTTTCAATTTCAGCATAATAAATATTATGAATATAGGGCAGACCTTTGATTAACTTGTTGAGTAAGTGGTGCTTTCATTAAGGAGTGATCCTTTAAATCCTATGAACAATAGTTAAGTTTTTTTTATACTGCTTTCTTTTAGATAACTAATTCTACAACCATAACCCTAAAACAACCATCTACAACTTCCACTGAACTGTCTTGCATCCCAATTAATGTCTGAAAAAACCCTAAGTTCAGCAAGGCAAATGAGCTTGGAGTTGTAAATTTCACAGATCATGAAATTGTAATACTTCTTTTTTCCTCCACAACAGAGTTACAATGACATATCTAAAAAAAGAAAACAAATTCAGCAAACACATGAAAAAGAGCTACAGACCTGACAAATGGCCCATTCTGACACATCAAAGATTTTGCTCTCAGCACAAACAAATGCACGCGGAATCTCCATCTAAAAGAAAGGAAATTGAAATGCTTAGCATAATGAACAGCTGACAAGATTACAGATCATTAAAATAACATTTTGACAAGATTACAGATCATTAAAACAACATTCACAATATAACCTCAAATGAATCTGTGGAATTATCAGACATATTTACTGCAACCTAGACAAAACAACACAAAGGAATGTACCTTTTGAGGCCTATCAAAGACCAATGTGCCTTTATATTCAACCCATCCATCTCCATCTTTGGCTTGATGATATTGGCAGCAATCCTGAAGCAAAAATTACTTATTATATATAATTTTAGATGAAAAATAGAATTGGAGAGAGAGAATCGGAAGACTGACCTGACACCATCTTGCCTTGGCCTTGGTCCTATTAGTGCACACCCATATATGTGAAATGCCACATTTGGTGCACTGTATCCGCCTGGATTCCTCAGAGCAGTAATCTGGATTATCCTGCTTATAACAGTAATAGGCTTAGAAATTGTAGTAGTTGATAATATTCCTTATTATCAGTGATTTAACTCAGAACCATATGAATTAGTTCAAAATTCAGCATGCAACTTCACATATCTGCCATACATATCGTATAGACTTGGAATTGGGAGGCAGGTTCCCAAGATTAAAGAAACCTCTTGCTACTTTGACCAACCTTACAATGCCTTGCCATTTTACAACTAATGAATACTCATGAGCCTAAAGTTAAAAATACCAAGTGAAAAATAAAATCCCCCGGTAAATATATTTTCGTGTTTGCAAAGGGTTGCCCCACTTTATGCTTTCTCAAACAAATATACCTTATCATTATCCTGTTCTGGTTCCATCAAAGTGTGGTTCAGAGGGTGGAGAACTGGATAAACTGACATTCAACATTTTAAAAGAAGTGATTGCTCTCAGGAAGCAATAGCGGCAAGTTAAAGAAAAGTCATTGCACCAAAGACAGTATTCACAACTCATTGCACAAGACAAAGATGCATCAATTAAATGTTAGTTTGATAACAAGATTCCACATGGGGAACAGTCTTAGGTTATGTTTGGTATGATTTTAGCAAATTGATTTAAGTTGTTTTCTTTTTAACTTTTGACTCAAAGAAAATTCATATGTTTGATTAGAAACAACTTTTAACTTAATCAAAAGTTTGTTACAAAATAGACTCAAAATTTTTCTTTAGACAAAAGTTGAAATTTTTAACTTGTGCATTCTAACTTGCACTATTCTCCTTTCAAAAAGATACCTTGAGTCATTTTTACCAAACATACTTCTAACTTGAAATCATTTGAACTCATTTTTATCGTGCAAGTCATTTATAAGAATATAACTTTTGAATTATGACTCAATGTCACAAATCATAATTAAAAATTAAGCCAAACAGAATCTTAGCCTCCTCCACATATGGTTGTTTTATTCATTTTTTTTTTTCATTTTTTTTTTCATGAGTTTCACACAAATGACAATTAAAAAAAAAGAATTCCAAATATTGACTATGAGGCAGAAAAACATAATGACAAGCAACACCGCATTAATTACCTGACATGAAGTACCATGGGACTTCTGACATACGCTCCTAGTCTTAGATTCTTCCCTTCTCAGTTGCTCATCATAGTCTCTCTTCTTCACAGAATCTGACAGAACCTGTACGTTGTATCATTTTGGTCAGCAAAAAGGACATGAACCAACACATTCTTAGCTTTGTATGTTTCATATCTCATTACTTACTCTATGTGAGAGAGAGACTTTCAGTGTGGATGCTTACCTCATAAGCACATTGAAGTTTCTTAAATGATTCACTTGCTAAAGGGCTTCCCATATTTTTATCAGGATGGACACGCATGGCCTGCATATTTAACAGGATAAAAAGGAAATCAGTAAGCCTACTCCCCATTCCCGACTGACCCCAGCATTTATTTGTTTTGTTTTGTTTCCATGGCAAGGGATAATCGATTTATACATCAAGAACAACTTGACACCACTCCATGACTTACAGGATCAGGGCGGAACTAGAATTTTAGAAATAGGAGGGCCAGCATGAGAATGCTATAAGAGGAACTTGAAAAGGAATGAACTATTTAATTTTTTAGGTGGGGGGGTTGGGTGTGTGTGTGTTGGGGGGGGGTTGCAAATGCAGTACTAGCAACTCATCTGGCTTACATATCACAACAATGACATTTTAACCAGCCATGGACACATCTATGCAAAATCAACAAGCAGGTTTCTTGGGAAATCAAAGGACAGATGCCTATGGCGGATTCATGTATTGCCCCAAACATTGTTCTCTTTCATTTACCCTAACCAGGCCTTTTAACTGCCAGGCTGAATGTAAGGATTTGTGTGCTACATTCCTAGGGTCCTATTGTAGCAAATTTTCTGGTACTAGGGTTTTTTTTGTTTAATGTGACCATTTTGGATACTTGGTGAACCATTGTGATATCTCATTTAGTTGCACAAAACAATCTATAAGAAGATGCTAAACTATTGAGTAATGGCCCAGTAGGATCAATTTATCTATACACTTTGGCCTCTTAGAAGTGAGAAAACTAAAATGGTTACTGGTGTTAATTTTAGAAGAAAAGAGGCACTTACCTTTTTATGGTATTCCTTTTTCAAAATGGCAACATCAATTCGCTTGTGGCGAGAAAATCCCAATGCTTCATAATGATCCACACTATCTAATATTCTTTTCATCTCATTGGTTGAGCTTGTTTCTTCTACAACTACTTTTCTAGTGGAAGACTCTCTTTGGTTATTCACAACAGATGAGCTAGCAGCTGGGCTAGATGATTTGCATGGTTGCACCTTTTCAGATTCATCAACAGGAATTGAGAATTCACATTCCACAGAGAACTCATCTTCCAGAACTGTTTCAGATTCCTTATGCTCTTCAAATTGGGTGCTTTCACTAACATTATCACACCATTGAAGTAGAAAGTTTAATACATCATTTGAGAAAAAGGTGAGGTTTATTGATAGGAAAACACCATGCCATCCAACTCGAACTTTCACACAATAAATAGCATATATAGTCGCCATTAAGACCACTAGCCGTGCATGATTTAGAGAGAACAAATAGCCTGCATTTACATAATGAAGCGAATTAAATTTCCCAAAGTTGGGGGGGGGGGGGGAAATCATCTACTTGCACTAGGAGCTCAACTTACCTCCAACTATAAATAATGTTCCAGTTATCCAAAAGTTAGCATACATCCATAAAATTAAAATAGCAAATAGCCCTACAATAAAAAGTCCAGGAGTGTAGCCCAAATACTGAACAGCAGCTCCTGCAGCTCCCTGAAATATTGAACCCACTGTCAGTGGCATTCTAATGAAATTTCCTTTTTTAGAAAATTCACTTGAATCACAATCACCAACAAAGCCAATGTATCTAAAGGCCTTGTTGGTATATAGAAAACCCATCACCTCCGACCACCTTTTTAGTGATATTTTTGTTATAAACTACACTAAGTTTCAGATCCACGATTATTAATGAACTCAAATGCTTAATGTCAAAAATTGCAAATGCATGGAAGCAATCAAAAGCTGAAAGCAGTCCAGTAATAAAGTTGCAGACATAAAATACATGATCACAGCTTTAAAATCTATCATCCTCCCTCCCCCCCTGGCCAGAAAAATAAATAAAATAAAACGAATAGTGGGCTAATTTAGAACTAAATGTGGGAGCAGCTGAAAGCAGACAAATGAGAAGGTTGCGAGCATAAAGACATCGCCACAGCATTAAGCTCTATCATTTTCTCCCCCAAGAGAACAAATGAATTGGAGGCTAATTTAGAACTAAATGAGATCAGGAGCTTCAGGCACTAAACCTATAAACATAAGCTTCAAATACCTCTTCAGTTTGGATAATAATTACTCTATATTTGTTGAATTTAAAGTCTAAGGATTTTGCACTTCCGGAAAGGAGGTAAGAGTTCTTCTAGTCTAGGTTTACCTGTAACTAAATTTATTGCTAGTCAATCCCAGTTACATGCACAAACACCCCTCTGAGACTTCAGTTCTATTAAGTTCTTATTTTATTTAACCAGGTATTGAGATCTGAGCTTACACTTGAACCTTTTCTTCTATAATCTCTCTCTTAATCTGATGAATTTCAGTCAGTAAGAGAGTTGTGGGATACTGCATCACTAGAGTGGCATGCCAAATTGGTGATTGGGCTATGTAGGATTCATGGTCAGGTTCCTAGCCTTTCAGGATCCAATTCATTAATTTTTTAATTTGGTTTCATGAAAAACCCGCAAGAGCTTATACCACATTTGTTGACAAACTAGTTTCGAGATTGGTATCATCAGGGCAGATAGCCAATAACCTTGCATTGTACAAAAACATAAATTAAACTCCACATTGTTATCACTGATTTTAATCACCCTCCACCTGATATTCAGATGCTAATTATTAGACTATCTACGATTACTGACATCTTGAATATGCCACAATATAAATTTGAACACCATCATACAACTCAAACATTGATAAATCGGGAAATGCATATTCAAATGATTGGATTACTAAATATAAATAAAAATAAAAAATGATAACGACATGATCAGAATAAGAATCAGGTGCAAACAACAACAGAAAGTTAAAAGGCTAAAATAAGCGAACATACCATACAAAGTAGTACATAAAGCAAGCAAGACATTGAAGTGAGACTAAGGAAGCAACTCCACATTATAAGAAGCAAAGCTGCCGAACCCAGTTTGATAACAGAATTAAAACCCCTCGTAGCGCAATCTTTCCAATAAATCAACATAAAACGCATCAACCTCCCAAATCTTGCACATCCACTGCACACCATAGGCCAATGCCTCTCTATAAACACTCCGATCTTGTCCCTCAAACACCCCACTGCAATTTTCACCCGTGAATAGACATGTTTCTGCGTTTGCAACCATTTCCACCCTTGCTTAACCAGCCCAATATCCTCCATTATCAAATTTCTAACTATATAACTAACTCCACAAACACATAAATAAACACAACCTACAACTTAAATAAGCATCTAGATCTTCATATACTACAATCTATTCATATCTCCATAGATGTTACCCCAAAATCCTCTATCTCTCACACAATGTGAAGCTAAAACATGAATGCTATCCATAGTGAGAGAGGCTTGATCTACCAAAACTACCATAAAGCAACCTTGATCGGAGAGATTTCACAGGTTTCTCGAGGTTGCAAAGAGAAACAAGTGAAGTGAAGGTTCCTATTCTAGTAGTGGGAGATGAAAAAGGAGAAAGACACTCATGAAAAAAACAGTAAAATCCATCAAGTTCAACACTAAATTTTGCTTCACATGTACGTTTTCAAAAAAGCAAGATCAACCCAAATTATTCTCCTTTTTTATTTTTGACACTAATGTCTTTATCAATGACCTCTCTCTCAAGACAGAACACAAGGCCAAAAAAGAAAAGAAAAAAAAGACCCAAAAGAGAAAGAAGTCAGGAACTAACAGTAACTGTATTAGGGTGTCATAAAAACACCATTTAGATCCCAAAAACTCAGAAAATAACAAGAAAGATTCAAACTTTAACCAGAAGAAGAAGAAACAACAACTGGGCACAGTTGGGTTTGGTGGGGTTCACATAATAAAGGGCTAAAGCTTAACAAAAGACCACAAAACTGGGATTATTGCAAGAAATACTAAAATGGGTTTCTTTAAAAGAGAGATTCGGAAGAGAAGATAATGATCGTTTGGCTTTGGTGGTGAAGAAAGACAAGAGAAACCCTAACTTTTTTTTCTTTTTTACCAAGTGCAGAGAGAGCTCGTGAAAAAGAGACAATGAGTTTCAAAAAGTTTCAAAAAGTGAGTTTTTTTATTAAAGTGGAGAAAGAAAAGAGGAGTTATTGAGATTGCAAGAAGCGAATGTGAGAGAGACAGAGAGAGAATTTACTTTAGGCATTGTGTTGTGTTTAGGATAGAAGAATTGGATGAGTGTTGCTTAGCATAATAATGATTCAGTGGGACCTACTTTGAGTCTTTTTTTTTTAATGGTTAATGGATAAAATAGTTTTAATAGAATGCATCCGTTTGCAGGATAGTTGTTGTAGTTAACAACTAACAACGAGAGCTCGATTTTAGTCACTTTTGTGTTGGGCTTCAATGGGGGAGGTTAGCTTTGGCTTACACCCATTTTAGACCAAATAGGGTTTGATGGGTTTTAGGCAATTGAGCTCTAGGGCTTGTGATATTTGTCAGCTTGCTTTCATTCAGCCCATGGCATCTTGTATATACTAGCTATCTAACCTTGCTTTAGATTATAGTTTTTTTTTCTTTCAAAAAAATAATGGGTAGGTAGGCTACTTTGATGTATTTTTTTATATAAAAAAATTTAAAATGTAAATAAAAAAGCTCATGCAAGTATCTAATTAAATAATTCGATAACCATCTATGTAAATAAATAAATAAAAGTCGTTAACAATAATCAAAAAAGAAATCGAAAAAAATTAAGAGATGAATGTAGATCAAGATATTCAATTACACAAAACAATATATTCTTCTGATAGGTTCACTGAACTTGTTTATTTAAATCAATAAAAGATAGATTCACATCGTAAAGAACTTATGACTTAAAAGATAAACACAAATGAAAGTGGACTAAATATGCACACATCCTAAAAAATATTACGTAAGGTCGAACACATAAGAAATATTATTTTAAAAAGAATATTTTTATTTTGAAAACTAAAGTTTATTTTTATAAAACAAAAAAAATTATAGATGAATTAGAATAATATTTTTAAAAATCAAACAAAAAATTATATTATAAAAAGACATGCAAAACCCGTGACATAGGTCATGAGACCATAATAAACTCATAGAAAATAAATTGAAGAAAATCACAAAACTAATGCATAATGATAAGATCACACGAAGCCAAATCCCTAACAAATTAAATGTCGAAAGATGAAACCAGAAAAAAAAATCAATCACACAAAAGGATCTAAAAATGAGGGTGAAAGTAAAGAAAATTAATTAGAAGGCAAATAAATTTTTTTAATTGGAGGATTAAATTGAATTGAAAAATAGCTTTAATAAAAGGAAAAACAAATCAAAAGAATGAGGGTCAAATAGTAAAAAATAAAATAACTTTGATTGAATGATGAAATTGAAAGCCAAAAAAACTTTAACAAAAAGGCCAAAAAAAAAGAATCAAAAGAATAAGGACTAAAATGAAAACAAATATATGAGAAATTGTAATTGAAGGAATAAATTGAAAAAAAAAACTTCTATAAAAGGAATAAGAACAAAATGATAAATTAAAAAATAAGGACTAAAATTGAAAAAAACACTCTTAATATAGAAATTTTACTAGATTCATTGTCTGCGCTTCACTAACAATACTAGATCTGAGTTTCTCAACAAGTTTAGCTACACATTTGGAAATAAATTATATCAACATGAAAAAAATTTGCAAGTCAACAAATACAAGGTGTGGCCATTTTTTATCTAGCTAAAAGAAAACAAAACACAATTTGATCATTTCAACAATTCAACATGCTATTTATAAATCATTTAGTTAGAAACATAATAAGACAGATATTATGGTAACTCCTGTTTTATGATAACTCCTGTTTTATACCAAACCATAGAAAAAAATTTATTTGATTAACCAAATAACTTTTGTTTTTAGCAATTGATTCCATGTATAATTGTATTTCAAACCTTAATTTTGCAAAAGTTAAAATAACTTGCTTTTTATTCATAAAAACCTCTTATTGTTTATTTTGCACGCAAAAATCCATCTCATAGCAGTTTTAACCAAACATATATTTTTTAAAATTATTTTTTAATACCGCAATTAAAAGTGTTTTTTTTTAATCCATCTTTTTTAAACCACATCGGCAAAAGTTACTACAATGAAAAAGTATACAATAGATTAATGAAGAGCTACACGAACCAAACAATAAATATTGAGCCATGTTTGAAGGATTTTTTAAGATAATTTAAAAAGATGAATTGAAGGGGAAGAGCAAAAACCTGAAAGAAGAGTGGGCAACAAGTTTTTACCTCTTTAAGGTAAAAAAAGAGTTGTTAAGGCTTTTCGATGGGATTTGATCTTGATCATCTAGTAAAGATGATGGTGCATAATTTGTTGTGGCCTGATGGTAAGAAAGCGGTGCTAGAAAAAAAAAGCAAAATGAAAAATACAAAGAGAAGCAATATATAAACGGGTCAAAAACAGAAACACTAGAACATAAAAAGACCTAGGATTTTAGCTGACATACCTTCATTATTTACAATTTGACAGCCTTGTGTTAAGCACAGAAGAAGCACCACCAGCCTAACCATCCTCATCATTGGTGACGCGTGAGCACATCCCTACCTCTACAACTATGGGAACGTGGCTGCGGCTGCGTTTCCAAAAAATTTGAAATTTTTTTTTTACTAAAATTTAATATGGTTTGTATGTTTTGGATCGTTTTGATGTGCTGATGTCAAAAATGATTTTTAAAAAATGAAAAAACATCATTGACATGCATTTTGGCATGAAAAGTTATTTGAAAAGCACCCACAACCACACTGCCAAACACGCTCTATTTCTTCTCCGCATAGGTACCATCTTCTTTTCTCTTCTGGCTATTCGTCATCTACTTTTTTTTTCCTGCCAATCTACTCCAACAAAAAAAAAGAAGAACCGAACACCTTTACTTTTTTTTTCTTTAAGGAACCTCAACATCCCTCACCTCTATCTTCAGCTATTCTATGATTATTTGCTCTCTTTTATAGGTCTAATTGATAAAAGAGATGGTGAATTGAATCTTGTTGCTTATATGTGGTATTGTGGCGATCATCCTTCTGGAGTGGAATCTTCGTGATGATGGGGAAAGAACATGAAATTCTTATTTCTTATTAGTAAAAAAGAGATAGAGTCGTCATATTTTGGTTACTAGGAACCATAAGAGAACTGATTGCGTATAAAGAGGATGTATCACCCCTCATACACCTTACCTAAGATAAGCTGCATTGTTTGTTTGTCTGATATAAACTAAGGTATTGTTGTATTTTCTAACCGTTTGTCTGTCTAAGGTTTTAAAAAAGTTATTTTCGGTAAAGAAGTCCTTATCTTATCAGGTTAAAACCTAATAATTCTAATGTTCAAACAAGGAAAATCAAGTTTAGCTAGTTCTTTTTTTTAGTGGTGTTTTTTGTGTTTTAAATGGTGCATGTGCTAATAGAAGATGCACAATGAGGGAGAATAGTAAGATAAAAAAAGGGTAAAAAATTAGGTTATGATGATTGCCTGTCTTTTTATAATATTTATGGTATAAAGTCTTGTAAGGGACTTTAGAAAGTAAGTTTGTTAAAGAAAAGAAAAGGTGTGAGAGTTTTCCCAAGTTGGGAGAAAAATCAAGAGATGGTTATCCTTATAGATGTCTGAAAACTCTTTTTTTTTTCTTGAAAATTAAAGGTTTTCATTTTGTTAAGAAAATTCTTTGAAAGAGAGATCAATTCAAAGAAAAATTACAATTTTGACTTTTTATAGAGTTGTTGTAACCCATTTTTGGGTCCCCACAAATATAAAAAATATATATATATAAAAAAAAAGAATTTGAACAGTGTCGTTTTGACACTGTTCCTCTACCCGCCGCGCGCACCTGCCAGAAAGCCGGGGAGGGGGGCCGAGCGTTGGCAGTCGCGCCCAATGGCCGACCGGCCGGCTGCTCCCCATGCTCCACAGCGAAAAGCCACTCACTTGGCTCTATAAATAACAACCAACACGACAGCAGAAGGGGAGAAGGAGGACAGACGGGGAGAAAGAAACGGAAAAAAACAGAGGAGAGGGGAGGAGAACGAAAAAAACCGAAAGAGAGAGAAAGGGGAGAGGAAGAAGAGTGAACCGAAAGAAAGGAAAAGGGGGGGAAAGAAAACCAAAGAAGAAGAAGAAAGGGGAGAAAACGAAAGGGAAAGGAAACGAAGGACAAGGGAGGAGGAAGGAATTCCCTCTCGGCTGCTAACAGCAGCGCCACTGCCGCCGTCCGAGAGTCAACCGCCTCCGCCTCCAGCAGCACCAGCACCAGCACCGCCACCAGCATCTGCCGCAGCATCGCCAGCGACGCACAGCCTCCTCCGCGCCAGGTAACTCTTCTTCCTCCCCTACTCTGGTTTTTATTTTTTTTCCTTCTCTGCATGCAGAACGAATAGCGTTCTGCATGCAGGGGTGGGGGGAAATTAATTCCCCCCGCCCGTTTTGGGTCTGGGCCAGGCGGGTCCTGGCCCAGCCCAGTCTTCTGGGCCGGGTCTGGCCCAGAAGAGAATATTAGTTTTTTGGGCCGAGATCGGCCCAATCCATTTTGGGCCGAAATCGGCCCAACAATTTTGAATATTATATATATTATATTTTGTATTATTTATATATATATATATATATATATATATATATATATATATATATGAAAAAATTATAAAAATTATGCAAAAATTATAGAAAAATATATGTGATTTTGTTGTAATTTTATTACTGTATTTTGATTAATATTGGTTGGTATTTTATACTGTAAAGATACAAATCCGGTATTAACATACCCGGTTTTCATCAAAACATCAAAGATTTTCAAAATAAAAAATGTCTTTTGCTTTCAAAAATTTTCTAAAATATCTTTGAAAATATTGTTGATTTTTCTGCATTTGCTTTATCAAAGTAGCTTAATATTTGGTTGTATTTTTATACCGCAAGGATACAAACCCAGTATTAAAATACCCGATTTGCGTCAAAACGTACAAAATACATATTTAAAAAATGTTTTGTTTTAAAATACGGCCTAGTCTCTCCAATATATATATATAAATATTATAACATCATATTTTCACACAACAAAAGAAATTTCAAAACAATATATGTATTAGCATGCATTTTGGCTTTAATAACCAGTTTATTCAAGCCATGAGAACTAGGCCAATATTCCAAAAATTCTAAAAAATCTTTTTGTCCTCTGTTAGTATATGGGATTACGAATTTATACGTAAAACGTATTCCTGAAATTAAAAATATGTTTTTTTACATAGACGCTAGAACGGTTAGGTTTTACCCGATAAGATAAGGACCTCCTTATTAAGGAGGACTTTTCTTGAACCATAGACGGACCAACAACTAGGAAACACAACGAAAACACCTTAAATTTTATCAGACAATTAAACGATGCAGCTTACCTTAGGTAGGGCGTATTTGGGGTGCTAATACCTTCCCTTTACGCAACCAGTCCCCGTACCCGATCTCTGAGACCAGTTAGGGTTCCTAGTGACCAAAATACTAGGTGGCGACTCCCACACCATTTTTCACTGCTAAGAGACAACGAATTCCTTGTCTCCCTACATTGACCAGATATATATCCCCCATATTTTTTTTTGTGGGTGGACGATCGCCGCGATGTCGCTCACGTGCGACAGAATGGCGACTCCACTGGGGACCTTGTGGACTAAGCTTTGTTTTTGTCTGATTTGTTTTTGTTTTCGTGTGTTTATTGTTAAATATAGAACTGTCTCATGCGTATATGCTTTAAATATTTTTACACATTGTTCATGCATTATATAGAACTGTCTCATGCATCACATACTTTGATTATTGAGAGCACACACAAACTTTAAGTTAAGTGGGGGACTAGCAGCTTACCTTACGACTGTTAGTCAAGGTTTAAGTTTGTGTAAACCCCAACTCTTCGCTAAGTGCTTAGACTGGTAATAGTTGGTATATGTGCCATCTCATTGCCTACAAGCCCCCATATTGCCTCCACGAGGGCAATCACTGGGACAGCAAGAGACCCCTTTTAGAGACCAAGTAGCAAACCTATCCTATGTCTCACATAAAAGAACTAGAACCTACCTTTAAGTTATGCTCCATAATCTCTTTTGCATCAAAACAAGTCTAAACCTAAAGGTATTTTTCCCAGGACTTGTGAATGAAATGGCCACCATTGCTAAATTTTCCATCATAGAATACGAAAAAATTCTGAAATGTCACAATTGACTGAAGGAGACTGCCTTAGAAGCGATGCTAAGAAGTTGTCACCAATCAAGAACCTGAATTGCATTATGAATGAGGTGACCAAGTTAATGACTCACTTTCAGAATGTGGATGAGGATGTGTTTTTTAGGAAATATAGACGTTTGGTAGAAATCACAAGGGTAGAAGTTTCAGCAGAACTGTGCGAGCCTTAGTTCATTTTTGGGATCCAGACTACCGGTGTTTTTCTTTTGGAAGCATAAACCTATGTCCCAATATAGGATGTTGACTGAGTTTCCAAACAATTTGTATAGGATTTATTTTCCTCTGAGATTTGACAAGAATGGTCAGGATCACCCCCGAACTGTCAAAACTGCTCAGAATTGCCAACTTAGAAAAGTTTTTGGAAAAAGAATGGTACCGGTCTGAAGTGGAGGATGTTAGAAATTGAACTAGAAAAAGGTCAGGATCAGAAATAGAGTATATTTGGCCTTGTGTTGTTCCCAGGCCAGACGAATGTAGTGAGTTTGGAGGCCGCTGCTGCTTATGTAGAGTATGAGAATACACAAATCAATCCAGTGTTTTTTTAATTTAGCTGAAACCATCGTGACACTTAACCATTGTAGGAAGACCGGAAAAGGAGCAATGAGATGCTGCATGTAGTTGTTGTATATCTAGATGGTTAGCCACATCGAAACAAAAAGGCCTATCTTTAATAATTTTTCGTGGTTCACCCAAAGACCCCTGAAGTTGGTAGAAGAAAAGAATGGGAAGATCTAGGCAACCAGGTTTGGGTTGACAAAGTAGAAGGTTTGCCTAATAGTGATTTCAGTGGAGAGCCCCGTGGGTCACTATAGTGGATGTCTTGGTGAGTTGTGGGCAAAGACGCTGGGTGATTTTGGTAAGGATCACAAGTTATGTAAGTTATGCTCCTACCCTTGTGGTAAGGCAACTTGGGGGCATGCAATTTGTTCCAAGGACTATAGGAATTGCTCAATTCTTTGGTTTGTTCGAAGATCCCATTGCACAAGAAGTTGTGGAGATCATCAAACAAGATTGGAAGCATCTGGTTTTGGTTGAGATAGGAGGTTTAAAGGATCCAAGTGCAAGTGAAAGATATGCAAGATGGAGAGACTTAGCTGCTTCAGCTAATAGAAGCCAAATCTCCCCAAACTATAGAGGAGCCTATTAAGAGGAAAATGGTCAATAAGGAAGACTAGTGGAAAAGTTTCGGATAGAATTGAGCAAAAGCAGAAAGGATGAGCAAATACAATCTATTGATGCGAGGATAACAAAGCTTGAGTTAAAGCTAGGTGAAGAGAAGATTGCTAGGAAAGAAGTGAGAAGGAGCTAGGAGGGATGAGTTTGGAGTGGATGCAAAGTTGCTTTGAACTTGAAGCAATGGAGATTGACTTTAAAGATTGCCAAAGAAGCATAAAATATACCCAAGAAAAATCTGCACAAGTTCAATTCGAACGGATGGATAGGATTAGGAAGACCATTTGATGGAGATTGTAAAGGAAGAGAGTAAAAGGAAAGGTTTAAGGCTATTGAAGCAAAGTTAGCGGTTAAGAATGAGATAAAAGTTATGAGGATAAAACTTGACAAGGAGCGCGAAAAGGTGAAGTATTTGGACAATAAGCTAGCAGCAATGGAAAAATACAAGGATCAAATAGACGCTAGCAATGCTGCTTTGAACAAAACCAATATGTTGCTCATAGAAAAGATGACCAAGACGAATGAGCAAATGGACAAAGTTGTTGCGCATGATCGGATTATTAGAATCCATGCATGAAAAGTGGGAGGGGACAGCATTCGCTAGCGCCGAAGCCTAGCTAAAACCGATGCCTTTCTAGGAAAGATTGAGAATCGCGGCTTTGCCTGTTTATCTTTGGCTAGAGAGTTTGTGGAGGAAAGGTAACAAACTTGTCAAGCATTAGGCATTGACCCATCTTCTTATGCAAAATCTGTCTCTTGGTGAACATGATTCAAACAAACGACTCGAAAGGCAGTACTCCTAGCAATGTAACAAGAGAGCCTATGTTTATAAGGTGGTGGCTGTTATTCGTTCACAAGAAAGCTGCATCCGTACCCAATATACAAAGCATTCTTATGACAATCATGCATTATGTCATGCATTTTCTTATACATCTATGCACGCATCAGACCTAGAAACATAGATCCTCCTTCTAGAATGCACAACACTCGATTAAAGAAAAGGATGGAAAATGAAGAAAGGTTACACCCAAAAGCTCAGTACCAAAGAAAGCTTCATGGAGTTTGGAATGATGTTGCGCACCTAATCGGTTTGCTCAAGCAAATGTTTTGAGACAATTTATTTATTTTTTTTTCCTTTAATGAGATCATGCATTTTCAAAAGTTCATCTTGATGTTTTTACACATCACTTTCCGTTTTCAAATCGGATCTTTCAAAATAAACATTTACACTTTACACTGAAAATGAATGGCCAAACTTAAGAAAACATAGTAGCTATAGAAGAGGAAGAAGTGGATGAAAATAGGACAACATGAACAAGCTTGGAAACCCGCCAGAGAGGAATTTGAAACCATAGATGCGGGCAATGAAAAAATAAGAGAAAAATTGAAGATATGGACTATGATCACTCCTAAAGAAGGAGAAGAGTTGATTACTTTGAGATTTTATGGATGTTTTTGCCTAGTCCTACAAGGATGTGCCTGGTTTGTATATGGTACCACTAGTAGAAGGATGCAAATCGGTTAAGAAAGAGTAAAGGTAGAAATTGAAAAGCAGTGGAACACCGGTTTTCTAGAGGTAGTCAAATATCCACAATGGGTGTCCAATATAGTGGTATTACCCAAAAAGAAAGATAAAATCAAAGTTTGTCTACCGCGCATAGATATGTTAGTTGACAATGCAGCATATATCTCCACATATTTTGATGGATTTCTAGGTTACAATCAGATAAAAATAGCGTAAAGGATAAGAAGAAGACAACACCATGGGGAAACTTTGTTATAAGGTCATGTCATTTGGGTTGAAGAATATTAGAGCCACCTGCCAAAAGGGCCATGGTAACTCTATTTCACGACATGATGCACAAAGAGATTGAAGTATAAGTGGATGACATGATTGCTAAACCTAGAGACGGAGAGAATCATGTCCAAATATTGAAGGAATTGTCTTGAAAGACCAAAGAAGTATAAGTTGAGGCTTGACCACACAAAATGTTCATTCGGGGTGAAATCTGGAAAGTTATTGGGATTTATGATGAGTGACGAAGGGGTAGAAGTGGATCCTGGTTAAGTAAAAGCTATTCAATCTATGCCACCTCTCAAGACTGAGAGTGATATAAGGAGGTTCTTGGGAAGGTTGAATTACATTGCTCGATTGATATCCCAATTTATGATCCCATTTTCAGTTGTTAAGGAAGAAGAATCTTGGAATTTGGAATAAGAGTGGAAAAAAGCTTTCGAGAAAATCAAGCAGTACCTACTAAATCTACCCCTATCTATCAAGCTGAATTGCAAAATGGCAAGTTATACTAGCTGAGTACAACATAGTATATATGATAAGGAAAGCCATGAATGTCATTGCCGATCACCTAGCTGACCATGCTAGAGAAGATTAAAAGTTAGATATGAATAGTTGAATATGATCAGTGAAAAGAGATTAGCTGCAATCTGTCATCATCAAAGATGGCCTAATCATATGATAAGAAGGTCCGATCTCGAGGATTCCATGAAGGAGATTTTGTACTGAATATAGCCTTTACCAGAAGAGGATCAAAGTAAAAGGACGCCAAACAATGAGGGCCTTTACATGTTAAAGAAAACATTCTCGAGAGGAGCTTTATTTGTTATCTAGGATGGATGGAGAAGATCTAGTTAAACTTATGAATGATGACTCTATAAAGAAATACTATGCTTCCCAGTCAATAAGAAAGGTTCGGCCATGAATTCTCTTTGCAAGGAACCTTTTTTTTATATATATATATATATATATATATATATAAAACATATGATCTCAAAGCATTTGAAATCTTTTACTTAAAAGAATTGTTTTAACACATGACTAAAGAGATGACTCCATCAATTGGAGAGAATCAAATTAAATCTAAACTTGACATATTTTTTGCACACCACACTGGGGGCAAGAAATGCACATAGGGGTCCATAGTTAACCAAAGCCCAAAGATGTATCTTTTATGAGAATTGCTAATTGCATTGAAAGTTTTTATTTTTCATGAACAAAACCAAACCTTTTGAGTTTTCCTTTTAAAATAATAATAAAAGACAAATACTCAATGGAGCAAGAAAGGGCCCCATAAGGAGCCAAAGATCTCTTCACTAAAAGAATAGGAAGTATAGCGCGTGGAGTATATTCTGGTTCGAAAAGGACAGAACAGACAAATAAATGGAAACAGGAGCTCAAAGAAGGCTACAACGAAAAAGGGGACCTATGTTTCCAAAATAGGCAACAAAAACATGCATATTATATTGTCATAAACATTAACCTGACAGGAAAGGTGTGGCGAAAGCCAAAATAGTTCCAAGTTTTTGGGAACCGCTGAGATACCGAATCTCAGGTCAAAAGAACTGCGAAGGTGAGTTGTGAACCAGCACTGCTTCATTCCTTGAGGTAAGATGATTTCTTTTGAGATTCAAAACGGGCAGGTCACCCGACATTGAGACCACTTTTAGAAAAAGCGTGGAGTTCCTTTTAAAATTGACCTTACCTCTGATAGCATAATGAATTGATAAATCACCTATAAATTCCTTTCAAGATAAAAACATAGATTATCCATCCTAACAATGTGCATTTTAAAATGAGAAAACTTCATTATCCCTTCACTCTCTAAAGAGTATATCGTTGGTGGTCCCATTTGAGCCGGAATGAATTTCTTCTTTATAAAAACCCGGACTAGGATCACACCCCACACTGTGGCAATAAATTATATTTCATGAAAAGTTTTACGTGATTTTAAAACGAGAAGAGAAGATAATAATTTTCAAACCCTGCCATCAGGAAGAACGACATCGAGCAATCGGTTAAAGGGAATCGCCAGATGGGATTCCAGGTTGACCGATTTACAAAATAGATTTTTTGGTTTTTGATTAAAGGAGATCGCCAGAAGGGATCTCATTTTTCAGCTTCGAATAAAAGGAATCGCCAGATGGGATTCCAAGTTATTTGAGATCGCCAGAAGGGATCTCGTATTTCGATATTGGTTAAAGGAGGTCGCCAGAAGGGACCTCTTATTTCATATTGAATAAAAGGAATCGCCAGATGGGATTCCAAGTTGTTTGAGATCGCCAGAAGGGATCTCGTATTTCGATATTGGTCAAAGGAGTTCGCCAGATGGGACCTCGTATTACATGTTGGTTAAAAGGAATCGCCAGATGGGATTCCAAGTTGAATAAAGGAGATCGCCAGAAGGGATCTTGTATTTCGCTATTTGGAGGTCGTCAGATGGGACCTCATATTTTGTTTGAATAAAAGGAATCGCCAGATGGGATTCCAAGTTGATGAAGGTCGCTAGATGGGACCTCATATTTCATGTTGGTTAAAAGGAATCGCCAGATTGGGATTCCAAGTTGATTAAAGGAGATCGCTAGAAGGGATCTCGTGTTTCGCTATTTGGAGGTCGCTAGATGGGACCTCGTATTACATGTTGGTTAAAAGGAATCGCCAGATGGGATTTCAAGTTGTTTGGATAAAGGAGATCGCCATAAGGGATCTTGTATTTCGATGAAGGTCGCCAGAAGGAACTTCATGTTTTAGCTTTGGTAAAAGGAATTGCCCGATGGGATTCCAAGTTATTTGAGATCGCCAGAAAGGATCTCGTACTTTGACATTCATCAAGGAAGGTCGCTAGAAGGGACCTCGTATTGAAACTATTTCTTAGAAAAGCATGGAGTTTATTAAGAATTCTTCCCCTTGGGTAGGTCACCCATACAATGAGACCATTATTTTTCTTGGGTAGGTCACCCATACAATGAGACCATTATTTTTCCTGGGTTCGTCACCCATACAATGAGACCATTATTTTTCTTGGGTTCGTCACCCATACAATGAGACCATCATTTTTCTTGGGTTAGTCACCCATACAATGAGACCATCATTTTTCTTGGGTTCGTCACCCATACAATGAGACCATCATTTTTCCTGGGTAGGTCACCCATACAATGAGACCATTCTTCATTTTTTTTTTACCTGGGTAGGTCACCCATAATAATGAGGCCATTCTTCCCCCTGGGTAGGTCACCCATAATAATGAGACCACTCTTTCCTTTTCCCATTCGGGCAGGTCACCCGTCATAATGAGACCACACACAGGATATTGGTTCTGGTTAAAGGGGATCGCCAGATGGGATCTCAGGTTAGCCCAACCACACACAAGATTTTGGTTCTGGTTAAAGGGGATCGCCAGATGGGATCTCAGGTTAGCCCAACCACACATAAAATAATGGTTCTGGTTAAAGGGGATCGCCGGAAGGGATCTCAGGTTAGCCCAACCATAACATCGATATTAGCTAAGGGAAATCGCCAGATGGGATTTCAGTTTGGCCAAACTACAAATATGGATTTTTAGTTAAAAGAGATCGCCAGAAGGGATCTCGGATTGAATACCAGGTTAATCTAATCCAACTTAGAGGTGAGGGGATTGCCGGATTGGGATCTCAAGATGACTAAGTTTTGATCATTTTTCGGGTTGAAGGCGAGCTGCTGTGAAGACAGTTTTAGATAGATCAAGCTTCGACAATATCAGTTTCGGAAGTTCAGTTTTGTTTATCTTTATAAAACTTACTACGCAAAACCCATGCTGCTTCGTAAGCATTATAAAGAGGGGGCATCTGTTGTAACCCATTTTTGGGTCCCCACAAATATAAAAAATATATATATATAAAAAAAAAAGAATTTGAACAGTGTCGTTTTGACACTGTTCCTCTACCCGCCGCGCGTACCTGCCAGAAAGCCGGGGAGGGGGGCCGAGCGTTGGCAGTCGCGCCCAATGGCCGACCGGCCGGCTGCTCCCCATGCTCCACAGCGAAAAGCCACTCACTTGGCTCTATAAATAACAACCAACACGACAGCAGAAGGGGAGAAGGAGGACAGACGGGGAGAAAGAAACGGAAAAAAACAGAGGAGAGGGGAGGAGAACGAAAAAAACCGAAAGAGAGAGAAAGGGGAGAGGAAGAAGAGTGAACCGAAAGAAAGGAAAAGGGGGGGAAAGAAAACCAAAGAAGAAGAAGAAAGGGGAGAAAACGAAAGGGAAAGGAAACGAAGGACAAGGGAGGAGGAAGGAATTCCCTCTCGGCTGCTAACAGCAGCGCCACTGCCGCCGTCCGAGAGTCAACCGCCTCCGCCTCCAGCAACACCAGCACCAGCACCGCCACCAGCATCTGCCGCAGCATCGCCAGCGACGCACAGCCTCCTCCGCGCCAGGTAACTCTTCTTCCTCCCCTACTCTGGTTTTTATTTTTTTTCCTTCTCTGCATGCAGAACGAATAGCGTTCTGCATGCAGGGGTGGGGGGAAATTAATTCCCCCCGCCCGTTTTGGGTCTGGGCCAGGCGGGTCCTGGCCCAGCCCAGTCTTCTGGGCCGGGTCTGGCCCAGAAGAGAATATTAGTTTTTTGGGCCGAGATCGGCCCAATCCATTTTGGGCCGAAATCGGCCCAACAATTTTGGGCTGAGTCCGGCCCAGTCGGTTGGGCCGGACCAGCCCAGCCCATTTAATATTATATATTATATATATTATATTTTGTATTATTTTTATATATATATATATATATATATATATATATATATATATATATATATGAAAAAATTATAAAAATTATGCAAAAATTATAGAAAAATATATGTGATTTTGTTGTAATTTTATTACTGTATTTTGATTAATATTGGTTGGTATTTTATACTGTAAAGATACAAATCCGGTATTAACATACCCGGTTTTCATCAAAACATCAAAGATTTTCAAAATAAAAAATGTCTTTTGCTTTCAAAAATTTTCTAAAATATCTTTGAAAATATTGTTGATTTTTCTGCATTTGCTTTATCAAAGTAGCTTAATATTTGGTTGTATTTTTATACCGCAAGGATACAAACCCAGTATTAAAATACCCGATTTGCGTCAAAACGTACAAAATACATATTTAAAAAATGTTTTGTTTTAAAATACGGCCTAGTCTCTCCAATATATATATATAAATATTATAACATCATATTTTCACACAACAAAAGAAATTTCAAAACAATATATGTATTAGCATGCATTTTGGCTTTAATAACCAGTTTATTCAAGCCATGAGAACTAGGCCAATATTCCAAAAATTCTAAAAAATCTTTTTGTCCTCTGTTAGTATATGGGATTACGAATTTATACGTAAAACGTATTCCTGAAATTAAAAATATGTTTTTTTACATAGACGCTAGAACGGTTAGGTTTTACCCGATAAGATAAGGACCTCCTTATTAAGGAGGACTTTTCTTGAACCATAGACGGACCAACAACTAGGAAACACAACGAAAACACCTTAAATTTTATCAGACAATTAAACGATGCAGCTTACCTTAGGTAGGGCGTATTTGGGGTGCTAATACCTTCCCTTTACGCAACCAGTCCCCGTACCCGATCTCTGAGACCAGTTAGGGTTCCTAGTGACCAAAATACTAGGTGGCGACTCCCACACCATTTTTCACTGCTAAGAGACAACGAATTCCTTGTCTCCCTACATTGACCAGATATATATCCCCCATATTACATTTTTTGTGGGTGGACGATCGCCGCGACGTCGCTCACGTGCGACAAGAGTGATCATCTCAAAGATCAAGTCATTTTAGAGAGTGACGAACTCAAGGAAAATTTTGGAATTTTTTACCTTTTAGAGATATTATCTCAAAGATTTAGTCATTTTAGAGAGTGACAAGCTCGAAGATTTGGTCATTTTATAGAGTGGCAAGTTTGAAGATAGAATATTCTGTGTTCAAGTGACCTGCCCGTGGTGTGAAATATATGAAGGATTTCCTATAAATGGTCTTTGTTCAGGTGATTTGCCCATGGTTTGTGATCGGGTAACCTGTATGTGGTCTTTGATCAGTTGACCTGCCCATGGCTTGTGTTCGGGTAGCCTACTCGTGGACTCTGATCGGGTGACCTTTCCGTGGTGTGAAAAAATATCTAGGATTTTTCACGAGTGGTCTTTGTTTAGGCAGCTGACCCATGGTTCGTGATTGTGTGATGTGCTCATGGTTTATAATCGGTTAACCTGCTCATGATTTCTGTTTAGGCGACTAACCCATGGTTCATGATCAGGTAATTTGCTTGTGGTGTGAAAAATATCTAGGATTTTTCACATACGATCTCTGTTCGGGCGACTGGCCCTTGGTTTGTAATCGGGTAACCCGCCCATGGAGTAGAAAATATATTGGATTTTTCATAGATAGTCTTTGTTTAGGTGATCAGCTCGTGGTGTGAAAAATATCTAGGATTTTTCACGGATGATGGACAATGATGTCTTGGATTTTTTTTTAATGAGATGATTTACCTTCCTTTTCTAAGATGGACCATTTTCTGATTTTTCTTTGGATTGTCCATGCTCAACTTCTTATTATCTGTTAGAGCCTTGTTGGTCTTAGAACCTTTCTCAGTTTTTATTTGCCAAAGCCTTGCTGGATTCTAATCAACGGGAGCATTGCTATGTTTAGAACCTTGACGAGTCCTAATTTTTAGGAGTCTTGCTAGACTCTTTCTTTATTTCTCGGTTTTTGTTGCCTGTGCGTGCGCCGTGTTGTGGTGTCAGGATCAAGGAGTCGCCACCTAGTTGTTTAGTTCAAAGTTATTAGGAGACCCGAGTGGACTAGTCTTATCTGAAATTCTAGGGTAAGAGACTGGTTGTGGCTAGGGAAGGTATTAACACCTCTAGCTTACCTTACCTGAGGTAAATTGCATTTTGTAGTCTGGATATGGTTTCAAATTTATTATGGGCTCGTATGCCTAGTAAATTCTTGTAGGAAAAATCCATGTAGGTGGATGACAAGGTCCATCTACCTTCGAAGACGAAAGTATTTCCCACAACTCGTATATTATGGTGAAAAATACTCCTAATTAAAATTGGTCAATATTCAAAATAATTCTGAGAATTTTTCAGTAAACTTTTATTACTTAGATGCCAGCCTATTTGTAAGTCCAATATTTATACCAGAATGTTGACCATTATTTTTCAGGAATTAGAATTTTTAGGGTTATTGAAATATTGACCAAATCCTTTGTATTATTCCTTATAATATTGTAGACATTAACCTCGTACAAGTTTTTTTTATCTTTATATTAAAGTGAGTAATAATAAATTATAATCCCTAATAATATTTTGGATACTAATCCCTTTTAGGTTTTTTATCTTTATATTAAAAGTGAATAATAATTTCTTGCTAAAAAAGTTTTTAATATTTTTTGAAATATAGTCCAAAATCCTTTGAAATTCTACAAAATTGTTGTAAAATTGTTGCAATATTTTTTTGTATTTTTTACAACATGCAAAAATATTTTATTTTTTTGAAATAATGCTCAAATAATTTTTAGGATTTTTGGCCATGTACAAGGAAAAAAGAAAAAAAATATATATTTTATATTTTTATAGGCTTTGTTTGGCAAAAATTCATTTTTCTTAAAGCCAAGGGGGGTGTTTGCCAAACACAACCTTAAACCAAAAAAACTTCAACAAAAACATTGGCAGCCAAACATGGTCTAAACCTTTTAACCTGATTTTGACTCGACCAGGTTGACTCGAAATCCTTGATTCGACTATAAACCAAACCAAAGGTTTGGGTTTGACCTAAAAACAAAAGCAAAGCAAAAAAAGAGATTAAAGAAAACACAAAAAAAACTCAAAATTTCTTGGTTAAATTGGATCAAACACAAAAAAAAACAAAGAACATGAAGAACATTCAAACAAATTCCAACAATATGAACATTAATCTATAACAGATTTTATGAAATCAAAAGCACAAAAAGGTTGGAAATCATTAAAAGATCAAGAATTATAGGTTCATTAACTTCGATTAGCGCTCATAAATCACGATTTTGTCAAAATGAGTTTGGGTTCAAAACAAAAACTCTGGGATTAAAATCCTCCCAAAAATTTATTATTGATGTAAATAAACCCTAGATTATTTATTAGTAAAGTTGCCTAAATGGTGTCGTGCAAAGGAATGGACTAAAACTGGTCCAAACCAAAGAGTTAAGACAATATTTTTTCTAAGAACACGAAGAACACTGCTCTAGAAAACTCAACCACAACCTAAAACTCAGCCCCTGTCAAGCCTTCAAAATTAGCATTTTAAGTCTCTAAACACACTGCTCTTAGTCCTCATAAATTACATTATCAATACCAAGTATAGTTAAATAAAAAAAATTAAAAAAAAATATAAAATCACACAAACATGTATTAAACTCCAACTTTATAACTGCAGCACCAATAACAGCTAACAAAAACATTAAATTTTGATTCAGAATTGACTCTTCAAATACTTGGAACCCAAACCATAATCAGGAACAAGAACATACACTAACAAACCAAAAAAAATATCAATAACCCTACTGCCAGATTTCCAAATCACTTTACTTCATTTAATCAATGCTTGAGATTTGTTTTAGAAAAAAAACATATGAGATTAAGCTCTTTATGTTCAACCTGATATTTGTCAACTTGCAAGAACTATAACAAGAGAATGTGGTGGTTTGTCCCTTGCACTCATCACTATTAGTCGAAGATGATTTAGATTATGTAAATGAAGTATTTGATAAAAAGTCTAAAAAAAGGATGAAATATCAATTACTAAGTTTTTTTAGAAAATAGAGTTTTGATTACATAGATATGTTTTTTCACATCAATAGAATTTTTTTTCTAATTTTTATTTAAAGTATCTTCATTTTTTATTCAATAAACCATACTTCTAATAAAAAAATATATTTTTTAAAAAATTAATAAGAAAATAGAATTTTGATACACACACACCAGAATTTAAATTATTATCTTTCTTAAAAATATCCATTTTTATTATCACACAATTAATTAAAAAAATTGAAAAGTTACAATCTTTGTTAGGTCAAATATTTATATGTATGCCTATTTTTTTACTTTGTACAATGATGAAAACCTTCTTATTTTAGTATCTGACTAACATTAACAATTTGTTTTTTTATGATTTATCAATTCATATATATTTTTAATTTAGTTTTTATAAAATTCAAACATCATTGTTTTTTTGGTTTTTAATTAAAAATGTTTATGATATTTAAAAACATATCTACTATGCTGGAGCCCTTTTCTCTTACATACTACCGCAAACATAATGCAGATCCCCTGGATAGTTATTATTATTATTAGCACTTGACAATGAGTTAAAGCAAGTACAATAAATTTGATTGTGATGTTTTCAAATTAGTAAACCTACTTAGATGCTACGTTGGAGGCTTGTCTTAATCTTTTCTGATGTAGAAAAAAATGCATAGATTACCTCACTAACCAAGTAATTTAACCGTTTAAAAAAATTATAAAAAACCCTAAGAAATCCTTAAACAATTTTAAAATAATTAATTGATAATATAAAAAGATTCTTTTACCTTTCAAGATCTTTGATTTTTTAATGAAAATTGGAAAATCTTAATTTAACTATTATAATACACAATAAACAAAGTCAAGTACTTTTCCCATAGGTTCTGTTAATTTACTTTGTGGGCAGGTTAACCATTCCGAAGATAAAGAAGGCCAAGTGGAAATGTTTGGCATAAAGAACCAATTGGAAATGGGCAGCTCAGGAAACCAATTGGAAATGGTTAATTATAAAGAGAGACAATCACGACATAGTCAACTGGGAATAGTTAGCACAGAAGGGCAAATAGAGAGGGTTAGTATACTAAGAGATGAAGAGAATACGAAGGAGATTTGTGTTCTGCTGCATGCTTAGGTACAGCCTTTGACTGATCTGCTGCTGCTAATATGGTTGCAACTTCTCTGGACTCAAAAAGATATAATTGTTAATTAGGTGCACCAATATATCTTCTTGCAGTATTCCAAGTTGTTTTCGAGCTTCATTAAATTATTTTTACGTGTCTAGTTGACTTGATTTTAAATCTCTTACATATTGCTTTGAAATTCTTGGATACGCGTTCAGATTGAAATGTTTTGTTCATGCAAATTAATGAAAGAGTCTCTCTAGTGGCCTAGTATTCATTCAAGAGCTCCAGAAATCTTGAAAAAGCTGGAGGACCTCGGATCATATCATGTGGCAAGCATTTGATTATTAGATGAAATGTGCAATGAAATGCAGAAATGATATTGAGATGCATATTCCATTGGAAGTTGATTGAAAAAGCATTTTTTAGCAGCTTATTAAAAAAGAGAAAGGAACAGAAAAGATTTGTTTAAGATTAGATCTTGGGTTTTAGCTTGAGTTTGACGCATTGCAAAACTCGCACCATGGAAATAGCCCAGTTGGAATAATTCGTAGGTCATAATGCCAAAAACAAAAACAATACAGTCCATTGTGAATAATTCTAACATGGCTTGATGGCTTGCAATTAATGGAACCCTAATTTTGTTAGCCAGGAAACATGGGGTTTCTTTTGAATAATGGTCTTTGCCATCGCAAAGCCTACATCATTAGATAGCAAGGATTATATGATACATGGCCTGAGCAATAGATACTTTAGAGAGCCAAATGGAAAGGCTTAGTTTATATAATCACAGGGAAGAAAAATTGACTAAGCATTGTAGCAGCAGTAGTCATAAAATACTTCTAGTTGGAGAAGGTGGTTTATCCTTTGCTGTTAGCTTGACTCTCTGTACAACCATTTTCAGTTGGTTTTATGAGTTAGTCATTTCCAATTGGTTTTCTAAACCAATCATTTCCGATGATATCTCAAAAATCCAAGTAGTCTAAGAATAGAGCTCCCGAGTTGGATAATCAGTTAATTAATTGGACCTAACAATCTCTTCTATTCTTCTTAGCTAGCCAAGGTAGTTGATGCTTATAATTAGTGTTTGGTGGGTTAAGGTAGCTTGTAGCTACAAAATGTTTTTTTCTCTCTTTGATGCTTAAATAATTATCTTTTTAGAGAGAAAATACAATATATTTTGGAAAGAGATGTTATGAAAATATAATGCAATAGAGAATGAAGATTATGAACCTTTGTTTTAAAGGTCTTATGGTGTATTTATAGCTTATGAGTCTTGTTCTTTTATAAATAGGAGGGTCTGGAGTGTAATTTTACCATAATAACATTTTAATGAGGGATAAATATCCATTACATCTATATTAATGTTTGATAGAAATATGGTGGGTCATTGGAGGAATTTTATACACCTAAAAGATGTAGAGAGATTAGAGTCTAAGATGTCAAATGTAGCTAAGCCCATGAAGGCTGAGTTCTTGTTCTAGGTTAGACCAAAAGGAGGTTGGTCATTCATTTGGGTGTGCCCAAGGAAGGATGATAATTCACATAGGCGTACCAAAGGAGGATCAAGCCTAATTATGGCGGGGTCTGGTGCCAAACCCAGCGTTCCCGAGGCTTGGCAGTGCGATTGGGTCTGGCTAGTGCTAAACCTAGCATGCTCGGGGCTTAACACACTGCTAAATCCAATCACGTATGGGTCTAGCTAGCGCCAGACCCAACATGCCCGGAGTATGGCACATTGTAAAGCCCAATCACAACTGGGTCTGGCTAGCGCCAAACCTAGCATGAAGAAGATAAAAAGGATATCATTTGTTGTTGACAAAGGCTTTTCAAAATCTTAATGTATGATGTACCCAAAGATTTGAGGGGCTATTGATGGGTTGACAACATTATTTTTTTATTTTATTTTATTTGTGTGAGATTGTCTTTTAAAAGTTTAGCCAAAATGAGGGTTATGACTCAAACATTGCCCAAACATGTATGTGTTTGGCGAGCTACCGAACCCATCATCTTTGGTTTTAGTCAAAAGCTGAGCCCAAACATGTATGAGTCTAATGAGTTGTTGGACCCACCATCTCTTGGCTCAGCCAAGCATGGAGCCTAGACATGTATGAGTCTGGCGAGTTGCTAGACTTACCATCTATGGGGCTCAGCCAAGCTCTGAGCCCGAATGTGTATTGGTCTAGGGAGTTGCTAGATCCATTAACTATGGGCTCAACTAAGCGCTGAGCCTGAACGTGTATGGTTTTAGCGAGCTGCCATACCCACCATATCCAGGCTCGGATAAGCGCTAGGCCTAGGTGTATGCAGATGTGACAAGTTGCTAGACCTATTATCTCTAGGCTTGGTCAAGGGTTGAGCTTATACATGTATGAGTATGGCGAGCTGCCAAACCCACCATCTTCCAGCGTCTATGAGTTCGATAATCTACTAGACCCATCGACGCTAGACCCATACTCTCTTTAACTCTAAAAGAATCTTAAGCTTCCTGATGGGACCGTGTATCAGAGATATTTTACCTTAATAAGTCAGAGATATTTTTATCTTGATGAGTCAAAGATATTTTATTTTGACGAGTTAGAGATATTTATACCCTGACTAGACAAGAATATCTTATCCTAATACATAAGATATTTTTATCTTGACAAGACGAAGATATTTTGCTAATAGCCAACCTTTTCCCCTTAAACAAAGAGAGGGACCAGAGGGGCTATAAAAAGGGAAAAGGATAACCTTCAAGTAGGTTCAATTTTCTTCTCTCTATTTTACAATGACAAATCTATTCTAAAAAGTTTTTTTTTCTCAAAAGTATAATTGATCTCTCTCTGAACTGACACTAATTTAATCGTCGAAGATTCCCTAAATGTATAAAAGAAGACCTTTTGCAAATAACAAGCATGATCTACGAGCCGCTCCACTAAAAAAGGATGGATTAAATTGATAGAACTAGGAGATTAACAATCTTATCCCAAGTCCACTAAAAAAGGATGGATTAAATTGATAGAACTAGGAGATTAACAATCTTATCCCAAGCCTAAGCTTGGACTTCAAGCCTATAGGACAAAAACAAAACTCGTTAATAAGAATTCAACATGAGTGTTTTTTTGATCTGGTTTTAATCTTTTGCAAAGGATTTCATTGTAATTGTGAATTAGTAACTTACATTGAAACATGTGCCCATTAAAATTTATTATTATGCAGCATGGATGCACTAATTGCTATTACTAACTCACGTGATGGTTTATGATGGAATAGTGATGTAGTTGGACTTATGATAACAGATGATTCTAAGCAGTCATGTGTGAGTTTGCCATAACTAGATGATGATTTTCCCAAATAGATCATGTGAATGGCCTAGCAGAGATATTTATGGACCTGTGAGACATGTCTAGGTTCAAAATGAAGTTTAGTCATGTTAAACCAGAGTAACGGCTCAAAAGAACCATAACTTTTGATCATGCTCAAATTTTACAGGAGTTTACAGAGGCCATTTTCCTTGAAATAGTTATGGAATCGCTACTCTGAACATCAGATCTTTAGATTTTGAAAATCTCACCACGGGCCTTGATTTTGACAGTTTCTGTAATCTCTTATTCTTATTTTTGTTTTCTAATTGAGGTAGGGTTTCTGATTTATTCAAGGCTTTTTAAACCTCCTAAGAAGATAGACTTTATCATTGTTATTCTAGAGAAAATAAAACCTGTGAACTTGGGGTTCACATCAGCAGTGTCTTTTGCTTATTAAAATTCCCGTGTTCTTTTGTTGTTTTGCTATGTTTAACTTGTTTTTTAGTTGAGATAGAGTTTCTGATGTATTTAAGGCTTTTTATATCTCATAAGGAGACAAACTTTATCATTGTTATTCTAGAGAAAATAAAACCTGCAAACTTGGGGTTCACATCAATAGCCCTTTTCGCTCATTAAAATTCCCATATTTTTTTTAGTTTTGCTGTTTACAGCTTTCGCTTGCATCAAATAGCCAATGCCTAATTCAAAACTGTGAGAAATGAAAATGAAAATTTGATTATAATTTTAAGATGGTGATTGTTTATGATTCATGCAATACTTGGAAGAAAACAAGCAGTTGATTATAGCTATACTGGAGAATTAGAACAACGGAAACTTTTCTGAATGCATGAGCCTCGTGACTGACAAACTAATTGCAATGCCATTTTTCTTTCCTTTATAGAACTAAAATGGTGTGATTTGCATAATTTCAAGCTTGAATATTTTTGTTGAGAGCTTGATGTTTCTGACAAATTTTAATATTTTTTTTCTTTTATTTTTCAAGCTTGAAATTCTTTTTTCCCAGTTGGGCCTTCGTTAGGGACAATGTCTTGAACATGGCATTGAAAACAAAGATAGCATAACCAAAAAAATTTGAACTCTTTCGGGGTGCCATGATCACCTACAAGACATGCTGTAGGCCCGCCCCTGACACCACCTTTGACGAAAACATATGGAGTTCTATGTCAAGGACCAAGTAAACCATGGCTTTCTTTAATATGATTATCTACTTCGTGCATTATAGCAGCAGTCATAATTAAACTCTTCGGTGACTCTACATAGAACAAGTTAAGGCTACATAATTACTACTTACTGACTCCATATAGAACAAGTTAAGGCACAAAGTCTTTTTTCCGAGATAGACATGCTTTCAAGCCATTTCCGGAGGGGATAAATAGTAAGATAATAGAAAATAATGGGGTAGCTTGGGAAAAGCTTTGTGCATCAAAGAGCATAGGAGTGTTGGGTTTCAGGAATTTCAATGCTTTCAATCAAGCAATCCTCAAAAAACATGGTTGGAGGTTATTGTAGAATGAAAATTCTTTGGTGGCTGAAATTCTGAAAGTTTGTTATTCTCAAATAGCTCTTTCATGGATGCTAAATTTGGTCAATGTCTAAGCTTTGCCTGAAGTGGCATATATATGGTGAAGGACAGGTTTAATGATGAACAATGTGCCGCACAGTGGGAAATGGAGCACAGCTTTACATATGGATGGACAACTGGCTTCCACTTTATAATGGATGTTGTATTTGTCCCAGAGGAGTCTTCAAGAAGAAATTGCAACTGCAATCTCCTGATTAATGTACTACACAGACCTGGAATGAACAGTTCGAGAGATTATTGTTTCCTTTCAAGGAAAGCTAGATGCAGGATTTCGTGGGGAGTGCCCATGACATGTTGGAAAGCAATAGACAAATTCATTTGTGTGGTTGAGAAAGTTTAGTTCAAGAAAGCTGACTACTGGACTTGGAGCTGATCAAATTCAAACCTTTTCTGCTGGAAACTGCTGTACCTTCCAATTTGCCAGGAATGTTTTCCGATATAGATCAATGACTACTGAACTTAACTCTGAGTGATATGAATTTCTCCTTGGATTAATCTATGTTTTTTTGGCCTAACTTTCATGAATTAGCAATTGACAAGAGTCAATGCAATTGCAATAGATTTTACTAGTCAATGCAATTGCAATAGATTTTTTATTTGAGTGAATCTATAGGTACCGAATTAATTAGCATTCAATTCAAGCTTAATACCCTCCCACTAAATTTGGGAGCTAATGGCAAATCCAATAAATGGTCCAACGTTCTAGCTACCATGCATGAACCTTGATGAAAGTTGAAAAGCCATGGTTTACTGGGGCAGAAAACAAGGAGACCTAAATCCCTCATTTATGTGTGTGTGTGTGTATATATCCTGCATTCAACAGTGAGGATAGGTATCTCATCCCTCTGATCTCTTTTACTCTGCGGGGAGGATAACCATTTTCGAAGGTAAAAAAAAGGTCAAATGGAAATGGTTGGCGTAGAAAACCAGTTGGAAATGGCTTGCTCAGAAAAACAGCTGGAAATGGCTAACTCTGAAAACCAGTTCGAAATGGCTTGCTCAGAAAAACAGCTGGAAATGGCTAGCTCTGAAAACCAGGTGGAAATGGCTTGCTCAGAAAAACAGCTGGAAATGGCTAGCTCTGAAAACCAGTTGGAAATGGCTATCTCAGAAAAACAGTTGGAAGCGGTTAGCTCAGAAAACCAATTGGAAATGGTCGGTACAGAGGGCCAATTGGAAAATATAGTTGGTGCAGAGAATCAATTGGAGATATCACAAAAAAGCCAAATGGCAACTGTTAGCACAGAAGGGGAAATAGAAAGAGTTAGCAAAGAGGGTTCAATGGAAAGGCTAACAGTAGAAGAAGAGAAAGAGAAATGGATAACACATTATAGCAGCCATCAAAAAATACTACTAGTCGGAGAAGGGGATTTTTCTTTTGCTGCATGCTTAGGTAAAGCCTTTGGGTCTGCTGCTAGCATGGTTGCAACTTCTCTGGACTCAAAAGGTACATGTAACAGTTAGGTACACTAGCTATGTTCTTGCAATATTTCAAGCCAATCTAGAGTCCAAATTGAATTCTTTTAATCTTAAATGTTCCATTGCTTTGAAATATTTTAGATATGCATCTGATTTGTAATGTTTTGTTTTGACCATGCCAATAAAAGAATGTCTAGTGGCCACCTATTCAAGAGCTGCAGAAAATCTGAAAAAGCTGAAGGACCTTGGATGCACAATTCTGCATGAAGTAAATGCACATACAATGGGCTGCCATCCTCTCCTCCATGAGCAATGGTTTGACAGGATAGTCTTCAACTTTCCTCATGCGGGTTTTCACTATTTATACCGTGAACATGATATCCGCCTGATTGAGTAAGCAAGCTACCTTGCATTTTTAGCTTGCCTCCATTGGGATTTGTCGTCCCTAGCAATGCCGATTAATATGATAGAAAAAGATATCAACTCTTGTGGGAACTTGATATTGTCCACGTACTAGCTAGGTTAACTAAATAGCATGTGCTAACACATGAGCATGTCAAAAGCGGGATTCACAATTGCATGTATCGTATGCTTAAACTATCTGACCTCGTTGATATCCAATACCCATGAGAGTTTGGTAACGCCTTGTGTCATTAATGATGTATTTCTACGACTTTCAGGTCTCACCAAAAGTTAGTGAAAGGCTTCCTGAGGAGTGCAAATGATATGCTGTCGAAGAATGGAGAAGCTCACGTGACCCACAAGACTGCTCATCCATTTGATAGGTGGGAGATTGAGAAACTAGCAGAGGATGTTGGTTTGTGCTTGATTGAATAGTCCGAGTTCTTTAGATGGGACTTTCCAGGATATTGTAATAAGAGAGGGGAAGGGGACAGGGCGGACGATAGTTTTCCTGTGGGAGATTGCTGTACTTTTAAATTTGGGAGGTCACAAGGCTAGAAGAGAAAAGACAAAAGGTAGCTGAGTGGTAGAATGAACTCTTTATAAAATTATCCCTTTTAAATACTAGCAAAATTCTAAATAAAACAAATCCTTGCCCTTACCCTAATTATATGAAAGTTACTGCATTTCTAGCTCCTGCATCACCTTGATGTTCTTGACAGTTGCAGTCTCATGTTTTCTGGTTTCAATGGTTAGGTGATCTTCTTGAATCAGGTTTTACTCATTAATATGGAATCATGTAGTCTGAATTGATTTCTGAGGGAAATAATAATGAAGCAAGAGGTCACAAAGTGACTGAGATTTCTCTTGTTAGACATTTGAGTGTGTAAAAACAGTCTAATATATCTACAAATTCCAGAATTTTAATTAAGTCCAAATAAATTCTTACTCGCAATTTTAGCATTTTCTGAGGAATCATCTCACATACAATTGCATCTCATCATACTGTCAAATTTGTTTGCAAACATCACTATATATATTGTCCCATCACCATTTTTTAGAAGAGGCCAGAAAACTAGGCGACAATAAAACCCTTCACACTACCCTGGACGAAAACCAATTTGAAACAGAACTCTCTATGGATCACAAATATCATCATCCAAAGGGTGAGGATGGTGCCTGATAAGATGTTTTAGTTAGTAGTAGCATATTTTCATGCTAAAAGAGGAGATTATTGAAGGCCACATATATAGAAGTAGCCATTTTCAAGGGAATGAAGTTCAAATAAGAATGGATAATATAGAAAGCGAGAAGGAAATGCTTAGTACAGACAACAACAAAGAAGAGAAATGTGCAAAGCATTATTATAGCAGTGCTCATTAAATACTTCCTTCTAATGGGAGAAGGTGATTTTTCTTTTGCTGCTTGTTTGGCTAAAGCCTTCGGTTCCGCTGCTAACACGGTTGCCCCTCCTCTATATATATTATGAAGGTAATATAAATAAGGTAGGTAGTCAGTCCAAGTAAATGCATAGAGAGTATTGTAATCTAAGTTCAAGTCCTAAGTCCAAGTTCATGAGACTTCCTCTCTAAAGAGCGTAATATGATATGATACGAGAGTTGTTTCCACCATGCTTCCCTTCCTACCTGCTCCAATGTTTTACAACAGTAAGATATATACTTCCATATATTCTTTTTGAGTAGTGCTAAACTGCTAATCTTACCAAAATATTCTTCTCGAATCAATTTTCAATATCATTTCCAATGGCTGAAATTCTTATGTTGAGCTAGAAGAACTAATATACCTTAATTAATTAGGCCAATTCAGGTTTTTCTTTTGGTTTTTAAAGTAGAAGGGCAAGGCAATGTGCTTGTAGTTCAACTGGCATCCATGCCCCATTTTCCCTGAGAGATCTGGTTTTTGAGCCTCTTTTTCGTTACCAACATAAAAAATGAATGTACAGAGGGCTAGAACTGCACACCTGTCTTTTTCTTGTACTCATAACAACGCACATGGGCAAGTTTTTGGCCTTTAATTAATATAAGTTAAAGTGCTAATTAATAACTGTGCATCTATTTTAGGAGTTATCAAAGGTTAGTGAAGGGATTCCTGATTCTTGCATTTGACATTTTGGTGGAGAAAGGAGAAATTCAGGTGACCCACAAGACTAAAGATCCATTTAGCAAGTGGGAAATTGAGAAATTTGTAGAGGTTGATGCTGGGCTGATTTTGCATCCCTTGTGCTTGTAAACCTCTTTCTCTAAGGTGGCTCGTTGGTTCCATAAATACTCGGCTTAAGCTTCATTTTAACATTACTTCGTCCAATGTGATTTCACATTTCTGTTCGGTCTCAATCTTTCTAGGGATGTTGAACAGGTTTTCACACTTCTTTTGTTTTCCCTTTCCCTTTATCTAAGGTTATCCAAGGTCTATTTCTGTTTGTACTTCACCATTCATTGCAGAACAACAAGGCAGCCTACTTTTGCCTTTTCTTTTTTCTTGTTTCCTTCCTTTTCTTTTGCGTGGGTAGCTGCTACTATTCAACTCTCAAGGCTGCTATTGGTGCTATCTACTGATTTGATTTCATAAAGGGACCAGTAATGGTATCATTGCAAACGAATATCGAGATCTAAATTTCCATGAGAAAAAGTATCCCTCATGGCCCTTTTATCATCATGAAGTATAGATTCCAGCTACAAAGCAAGGAGTTTCCATTTACTTTTAATCTCTTGTTGCTGCTCTCTGTTTATTCATCTCTTCTCAAACCCTCTAAACAAAATCTCTTAGTGCCAAATAGCTATGGATGGTTTAGAGAGACAAATGGAAGTACTCAGTATAAAAAATAAAGAGAAATGGATAAAGCATTACAGCAGTTCTCAGAAAATACTACTGGTAGGAGAAGGTGATTTTTCTTTTGCTGCTTGCATGGGAAAAGCCTTTGGTTCTGCTGTAAACATGGTAGCCACTTCTCTCTACTCCAAAGGTAATATTTACTAGCGTCTATATGATCTATTATTTCTTGGATTTGCGTTCTGATAAATCCTGTTACAAATAAACAAAAGAGACCATGATGCTGAAGTATTCAAAAGCTGCAACAAACTTAAGAGAGCTGGAGGATCTTGGATGTCTCGTAATGCATGAAGTAGATGCACATACTATGAGCAAGCATCCTCTACTGAATCAGAAATTGTTTGACAGGATAGTCTTTAATTTTCCTGCTACAGCTCTCAAAAGGAGTGAATCAAATATTCGCCAAATCGAGTAAGTTCAGATAAAAAATCATTTGATGTTTTTTGTTCTCAAGGTGGCAGGATTTGAACTTGAGATACCTCTCTCCTGTCTGCTGTATCATAGTAGTTATTGTGAACTACTAGATTAAATGCAAGACTGGCAAGTATTCTTAGATTTAACTGTGTCAATAACATGTATTTTCTCTTCTTAGAAAACATCAAAGGTTGGTGAAGGGCTTCCTGGGGAGTGCTCATGACATGTTGGAAGTGAATGGAGAAATTCATGTGACCCATAAAACCACAGAGCCGTACAGTAAGTGGGAGATAGAGAGATTAGCAGAGGATGCTGGTCTGCGCTTGGTTGAGAAAGTTAGGTTCAAGAAAGCTGATTATCCAGGATTCAGTAATAAAAGAGGATCCGGGCCTAGAGCTGATCAGACCTTTTCAGCTGGAAACAGCTGTACCTTCAAATTTTCCAGGAATATTACTTGAGATAGGACCAAAACAGGCACTGAAACCCAAATTCATGCCCTGTCCCCTGCCTGCATGGCAGAGAAGCTACCGACATTCCTGGTGTTAATGACCAAACTGCATGATATTCTCCTATACATGTAATGATATGGCATCAATGAAATATTTTGTTTCTATCTAGCATGCTGAATATTTGAATACTCCACGGCAGGGTGGTCTTTGATGTTAGACTTAGTAACCCTAATTTCTATTTTCTTTGGAATCGTTGCAAGTCCCAGGTACAGGGTATATACCAAGCTACCAACTGAAACCAGAATCCCAGAACAGAACCTAACTATTGTAATCAAAGCTGAACAACTGGGGACGGTCAGAAAGTCTTTCAAGATTTCTATGCCAAGCTTCATACAAATGAATAGGCTGATTTACTTGGTAATTAAATTTCAAGCTTCTCTGATTGCTGAGTACTACACCCACCGACAATGATACAAACAACATCATGAACGTCCTCTGCTGTCCGGTAGCTCTCGTTTAATGTTGATTCATGAGCAAGGTTTTTCTGAGCTATACCGTGGAAGGCTTGGAATATGCAAACATATTTGGATATACATTAATAAAAGAGGGTCAGGGACATTATGGTCATAGCATATATGCATGCTCTTTCGCGGGGTTGCTTCTAATTATTTCAAACCTTGTATTTATCAAACATTTTGTCCATTTCTAGCGTACTGGATAATGGACATGAACCATAAAGTTCATGCTAGATACTGTAATCTTGATTGTACTTGACTTGAAAATCAAGATGAGTTGGAACTAAAGTTAGAAAATAAAGGTCTTTGAGCTACTACCGAAGGGAAACAAAATAAACATCTTTATATTGGAAGTTTGGAACTCACTGACAAAATTTTGGTTCTATATAGAAAGAAAATAGAAACCTACGTACTGCAAAAAGGACCAGAGTTGCCATTGCTAGGCAATTCCAAGCTGTGCAAAATCAATCAGAAGGACCAGAGTTGTTATTGCTAGGCAATTCCAAGCTGTTGGATATGGATGTGGGGGGCCTGTGGGAGTTTCCATTGGTAACATCTTGGGATAAAGGGATGCAGTAATTAAGGGCATGATTGAGAACTCTTCAGGTACATGTTATACTCTTGGGAAGCTACTTTATTTACCATTAATTTGTTTATTTCAGTTATTTTAATGCTAAAGTCTAAGCTGATTCATTACTTCAGACGCCAGGATATAATTTCATCCCCCAAAATGAAGAGATATTGCAGAATAGCATGCTGTCTTCTATTCTTGTTCTTTTTATCTCCACAAAATTCTACTTTTACATCCTTGTCACAAGCTTCTTTTTACCCTCTTTTAAGCCAACAATGCTTCAATATTGAGAAAACAGCCTTGCTCCAACTGAAAAGGGATTTATCTGCAGCAATACCAGAATCCACTGTTCGTGTCAGTCCCTTGGATTCCCTCATGGAAGCCTCACACTGCTTGTTGCACCTGGGAAGGTGTTACCTTCCATGAAGTCACAGCACATGTGATTGGCCCTTAACATCAGTGGTTACAGCTTTTCTGATCTTGTTAATTCGAGTGACATCCTTGACCTCTCCTACCTTAAAAGACTAAATCTTGTCAATTGCAATATTAGAGAAATCCCGAGTTTTCTCCGAAACCTAGGTGGGTTGGTTGAGCTAGACCTTTCTAACAACAAAATCCATGGCCAAGTGCCGAAATGGATTTGGCAATTACAAAGTTTGGTTCACTTGAATTTGTCCAACAATTCTCTTAATGGAATTGAAGTTCCAGTTTCTAGTCAACCATTGGATTCATTGATCTTCCTTGATCTCACATCCAACTTGTTAGAAGGGTCAATCCCAGTTCTACCATCCTCCATCAAATTTCTCTCACTTGCCATCAACAGGCTCACCGGAGAGATTCCTGTGTCATTCTGCAACGTGAGCAGTCTAACAATTTTGGGTCTTTGTTATAATTACATGACTGGAGAAATTCCACAATGTCTTATGGTTGAGCTACACATTTCAATCCTTTTCCTCGTAGCTTCAAATCTATCATTAGCTAAAAGCCAAGTCTACTAATTGCTTTGCTGTCACATATCCTGCTATGCACTCTACCTCTGTAATAGAAAATGCACTCATTGATTGCTTCTTTGAGTTCTAATAAAAAACACTTCCTCCTATAGTAAAACAATATCTTTAATTGCTTATCATTTCATCATCAATTCCAGCCCAGTCACTGCTAGGAAAATCAACAAGTTTAATAGAACTAGATTTCACAAAATGTATGCCAAACTCCACGATCCCTTTCAGATATCTTAAAACCCTCTTGACTGCCACAAAGTGAATTTGACTTGGACTTTGTATGAATCTAGAGAGGTAATTGACAACAAACACAATATCTGGATGTGTAGGAATTAAATATAACAAGCTGCCAACTAAACTTCTATAGACTTTACCATTTGTTTTTAAGCTCTAGAGTCCTTTTTTAACTTCTCTCCTAATGCCATAGGAGTATTAACTAGTTTGCAATTTTCCATAGCAAACTTATTTAGTAGCTTCAAAGTGAACATCTTTTGACATAAAAATAATCATATATAGACCGAGTTATCTCCATGCCTAAAAAATATGTCAACAAACCAAGTTCATTCATCTCAAACTTATCCTTCATGTTGCCTTTTAAACTCTTCTACAAGTTACTCCTTGTCACTTGTGATAAATAAATCATCTATATATACTAACACAATCGGTTTATGTTTACCAACATACTTCACATACAAAGTTCCTTTATTCATACTCCTTTCAAAGCCTAAGCTTAAGAGGTGACTATCTAATCTACTATACCAGGCTAGGAGCCTGTTTAAGTCCATACAAAACCTTTAGCAAATACACATTATTTGTTGTAATCTTTTTTTCAAAACCATTAGGTTGTTCATCATATATTTCTTCATTTAAAATGCCATTCAAAAATGCAGATTTGACATCCAACCACTTTGAGCTGCTAAAGCAAGTAAAAGTTTTATTGTATTAAGCCTAGACATTGGAGCAAAAGTGTCAATGAAATCAATACCTGGTTCCCGTGAATACCATTTTACTACAAGCCTTGCTTTGTATTTGTTGATATTTCCATTTCCATTTAATTTTAGTTTTAAAAATCCACTTCACACCTATTACCTTCTTGTGAATTGGTCTGTCTATCAATATCTAGGTTTCATTTTTTTCGATCATAGTGAGCTCCTCCTTCATTGCTGCTTTCCAAACTTGTGAATTGATTATTTCTTCAAAATATGCTGGTTTTATTTCAGCAACACGTATTATAATTATTAGCTAAAGACCTTGTCCCCTTCGCTGGTTTTTCATTGACATCATCATCCTCTACAACATCCATTTCAATTTATTGCTTCTGTTTTGGCCCTTCGATTAAAGCATTTTCCTAGTTCCATGTAACATTTTCTACAACTTTTCCATTTCTAGCAATCACCACCTTGTTAAATTTCAGATCATAGATTTTATAGGTCTTAGATTGAGTGCTACATCTTATAAGAATTCCTACATTTACTTTTTGACCTAGTTTTCTCCTCTTTACTTCAGGTTTCAAAACATAACAAGGGTTACCAAAAACTTTTAAATGATTAACATTGAGTTTAAAACCATACCATATTTTATAGGGAGTTTAATCTGCCAAAACTATTGTGGCCATGCGATTTAGAAGGTAGGATGTTGTGTTCATTGCATTAGCCTAGAATTTTAATGGCATTTTCTTCTCATACAACAAACATCTTTCCATCTCTATTAATGTTCTGTTTCTCCTCTCACTAACCCCATTCTATTGTGGAGTATAAGGCACTGTCAGTTGATGTTTGATCCTTTTCTTCACCAAATAACCCTCAAATTGTCTAGAGGTATACTCAGTCCCATTGTTAGACCTCAACATCTTTAGTTTGTTTCTTGTTTCTAGCTCAACTGCTGTCTTAAATTTCACAAACTTAGCAAACACATTAACCTCAAATTTAAGAAAATAAACCCAACTAAACCTACTATAGTCATCAATAAATAGTAGAAAGTACTTTGAACCATTTAAAGCTTTATTTTGCATAGGGCCACACACATCTGTGTGTACTAACTAGAGTTTTAATGAAGATCTAAAAGTATTTTCAGGAAAAACACTTCTGGTCTACTTTCCTAACTGACAGGCTTCACAAATGTCATTTCGTTGTATTTTTGATAAACCAGAGGCCATTTGCAAATCAGCCATCCTTTTCAAGGTTGCATAATTAAAATGCCCCAACCTTTTATGCCACAGAACATAATCATTTTCTACAATAGTATTGGCACTCAAACAAACTTCTTTCCAATCAACATTAAAAACTCCTATTCATCATTTTAATAGTGAGTAATAATACCCCTTTTCTGTCTTTAATATAGCACACTCCATCATTCAAAAACAATGATTAATTAAATTCAATTAGTTGTCCTATATTGACAAGATTTTGATTAATCTTAGGTACATAAAGTACATTTTTGAGAGATTTTGTACATGACATATCTATTGTAGCCATGAACAAAAACTCTTCTTTAGCTTTTGATTTTTCTACAACTTAAGCTTGTTTTACTACTTCTTCTTTGTTCTCACAAAATCTTTGGATGTGGTCAAATTGCTTGCAGTTTTTGCATTGTGCATTCTTGAGCCAACAATAAACTTTAAGATGATTTGTTTTTTGACAGTATTTGCAAGGAAGGAAGTGCTATCTCCTGTATTTCCCTCTAGTGATGTTGTTTTGTTGCCAGTTATTTGATTGTCAACCTCTTTTTTTTTTTCTCTTTTTCCTTCTAGATTTCTCCTATAAGAGTTCTTAGCCCGATTCTTTTCTTTTGAAACTGCAACAAGGGCTCTTTCACTTGTGCCTTCTTATTGGTAAGCTTGCCTTTGCTCCACTGTTTGTAATGCATTTACTAACTCTTGAAGACTCATGTCTGATAAGTCTTTTGAGTCTTCTAGAGAGCAAATTTTATGCTCAAATTTCTCTGATAAACTTACCAGAACCTTCTTCATTATCCTTGAATTAGGAAAATCTCCCCCCAAAAGCCTTACTTGATTCACAATCTTTGAAATTTGAGATGAGAAGTCTTGACAATATCGGTTTCCTTCATATTCAGACATTTAAACTGTCTTTTAAGATTTAAAATTTGCATCTTTCTAGACTTCTCATCTTCACAAAATTTAGCTTTTAACTTGTCCTATATCTCTTTGGCAGTTTGACAAGCCATAATTCCGGTGAAGATTTCTTCACTCATAGCATTATGAAGACAAGTAAGAGCTTTGTACTATTTTGCCTTTTCTTCATTAAAGAACTTCATTTGTGCTACTGTGGGATTGTTCTCTAGTGGAGTTGGTTGCTTATCATTCTCTACTATCTCCCACAAGTCAAAAGCCTTAAGATAAGCCTCCATTTTAACAGCCCATATTATAATTTTACCCCGTGAATACTGGTGTTTTTTCAGGAAAGCTTAAAGATTTTGTTTTTAAACCTCAATAATCTCTCGTGTTTTACTCGTATCTCTTTAAAGATGAAAAATCAGCCTTGATACCAAATTTTATTTAATGATATATAAATAACTTAGCTTAATTAAAAGAACAAAGAATAGAATAAGAGCCCAAGGTTACTACTTGTCGCATTTGACATCGCGGTAACCTTAAAAAATTATATTTCAATGAAAAGAACAAATTTCTAGTATATTGTTCTTAAAATGAGAAAGGTCTTGTTTAAGGAGTCACCACTTAGTATTATGGTTACTAGGAACCCTAACTGGTCAATAGAGATTCTATGGTACGAGACTGGTTACATGAAAGGGAAGATATTATCACCCTTTAAACCGTCCTGCCTAAGGCAAGTTGCATTGCTGGTTTTGTCTTAAATTGCTAAAAGTTTGTTAGTTTATGTTATGATGGTTTGATTGTAATATTCTTGACTATGGCGTCAACGAATATTCAACTACGGATGCTTCCAACTCTGGTGTTGGTAAATATTATAAGACCAAAAAAACAAAACGAATGATATTTCTGACTCTAGCGTCAGTGAATAAACCAATAAAATAAATTTAAATCAATGCATGCATATTTTTTGTTTGTTTATTTTTCTCTAAAAATAAAAACGTATCGTACACTAGATTTGCAATTCACAGTAAAAATCCATAGATTAATTATATAGTGAAATACCTAAAATACTATGATGGACCTATAAATAAATTCAAAAGGGTCCATAATTCATTTTGGAATTTTTGTTTTTAGGGTTGGGTCCAGGCTAGCCCGTAAGGGCTAGGCTTGACCCAGCCGACCTGACCCGATCACTAGCCCAAGCTAATGATCTAGCTGGGCAAAGTAGCACGAGTGTGCTAATTCACGTGTGTTGCTACAGTGTTCAGTGAATTAAAATTCACTTGAACATGGCAATGTGAATTAAAATGAAGAAGGAGGCAAAGTGGGAAGAGATAAAAAAACTTAGCTGGTTGCTGAAGACTATAAGGATGATGGCCAATGCCGGTTCTCGTCTTTGCGTTTTCGTCCACTGGTGTTTTTCTTTGGGTTTAAGTCTTTTGGTTTTATATTCTGTTGCTCCAGTTCTTGAGATGAAGGAACGATGACGATGGTGATAGCGGTTCTCAGTGGTCTTTGATTCTACGTGGTTCTTTTTTTTCTGCCTTTTTTTTTTGTTTTCTTGCTCTCCCTTGGGTTTCTACCTCTGTTTCCTTCCCCCTGGAATCTCTTGGTTTTCTCTCAGTCCCCTGATTCATTAAATAAAATTTGAAACTCATTTCAAATCTCATTCACATTGGCTAAGGATTTTACTATCAATACTACTTGAGAATAGATAGAACATTACTCCTAATTCACGCAAGGTGATGAATCTTCTATTGATTACTCAAATACCTTTAATAGTTTATGTTATACCCAATATTTTCTTATTTGTTACTCTTGATTAGACAATGTGTAATCAAAATCAAAATATAACACTCTATATATAAGATAACTTAGTAATCTCAAGTTTAAGGATCACTTACATAATTGTCATGTCATCCTTTCTATAGACATATGATCTCACCATATGAAATTCGTATATGACTCAGTTCAATGTATATGTTATCCGACAAGTATCTACACATTAGTTCCAAGTATCCTTCATACCTCAACTTATGAGAGCAACCACTTTCTTTCATAAAAAAAGAAACAAAATATGTACTAATCTTAATAGTACATTGACCAGAAACATTTAGAAACAATACTTTGATGCAATAAAAATCTCATAATTATAATAATTTTATAATTTTCTTTGTAAAATATTTTGTCTCATGAACTTGATCTTTACTCTAGATTCATTAATCAACATTATATTTATTAATTAAATATAATTAAATATTATATATATATATATATATATATATATATATATTAAATGAATAAAATCAGTGCTATGAAAAATCAAGCAATTAGCTACATTAAATATTCACTAACAATAACAAGTCACTTTCAATTGACCATGAATAATGTAAGAAATCCAAAAAAATAATAATTTAAATAATGACAAAATATGAAAGGTTTACTTTTGATACAGTAATGAATAGTTGAATTTTTTTTGGCTCCACCACTATATTATAGTAAATTTTTCGTCTTTGACCCGTTCCAAAATTAGAGCTCTAGTAGTTGAGTGCTTGATAAGATAATTGCGTTCAATGATTCAAAGCATCATCAAGTGAATCCAAGCCAAGTTTCTTTGAGTCAAGAGTGATAGACGCCAAAGTTATTAGAGGAACGTTGTAGGTCAACTAGGATCAGTGGCGGAGCCAGAGTTTTTTAAATGAGGGGGCAAATTATTAATAAATACTATATTATATAGACATGTATTAGAAATCAATTCAAAACATATATATTAATTCATATCAAGTAAAATTAATATAAAAATACTTTTAAAATGAAAAAACTTACATTATAATTGTTCTCCCGAGTTTTCATATTTTGAAACCGCTTCATAATAGCTTCATTATCAATCTTATCGAAGATATATTTCTCAATGTATACAACCAAACTATCATTCATCCACTTATCTCCCATCCTGTTTCACAATCTACTCTTGACAATATGCATAGCAGAAAAAACTCTCTCTACTGTAGCTGTTGCAACTGGTAGAAGTAATGACAATTTGATAAGCATATATACTAATGGAAATATCAAATTCTTCTTTGTTTTTACCATTTTCTCTGCAAGACTAGCAATACCTTCAATACCAGAGAACTCATCATCACCACGTAGATTAATAATATACGTATCAAGTTGGTCACCAAGTATCATAAGGTCCACTATAGAGAATTCACTAGGATAAAAAAGAGCAAGGCGAACAAGCTTTTCTTTGTTGAAAGTAGAGAAAGAGTCATTTGGGCTTAAACATGCCACACAAAGAAGTAACTCCATACTCGTCTCGGTAAAACGATCATCCAACTCAGTAAGTTGCATGCCAATGATATTGTTAAACAATTCATAACGAAAATGGTGTAAGTTTGTAATCCCTTGAGATTTTCGCCTTGAACGCCCACGAAGCTTATACTTATCATCCATGTTTAGAATATCATTATCATGTTTGATGCAAAAAGATGACACTTCTTCCAGTAAAGATTCCCAATCATTCTCTCTCATCAATTTGAATCGTTCCTTTGATGTTTTTAATAAACTCATAGCATTTTCTATGTCTTGATCTTTTCTTTGTAATGCTTGTGATAACTCATTAGTAACTGCTAGTATCCTTCTCAAACAATGAAGCATGAACACAAAATTAAATGATTCCATAATACCTGTTAAAATGACCACTTCCGTTCTCTGTTCTGAGTTCATCCCATTCTCCCTTATAATCTCAAGCACATCAAGAACTGATGAAAACATTGCAAGTAAATGAATAATTGTAATATAGTGGGAGCCCCAATGAGTATCACCGTACCTTCTAAGAGAAGTTTCTTGATTCAAGCCTCGTCCACTAGAAATTTCCCCATTTTCAAGTCCTTCAATAATTCTAGCATATTATTTTTCTCTAATCACCTCCATCCTTTTACATGATGCTCCAACTATGTTTATAATGCTAGAAATAAAATTAAAGACATCTCCAACTTCATTATGCTTCTTTGTAACAGCCACAAGAGTAAATTGAAGTCTATGAGCAAAACAATATACATAATATGCACTTGGATTTTTATTTAGAATAAGTGCTTTCAAGCCATTGAATTCACCTCGCATGTTACTAGCTCCATCATATCCCTGACCACGCAATCTTGATATACTTAGCTTAGCCCATGTTTAGAAAACAAAGCTTCAATAGCTGCCTTGAGTGAACTAGCAGTTGTATCTGACACATGTTGAATGCCAAGAAAACATTCAATTATATGTCCATTGTTGTCTACATATCGTATAACAACTGCCATTTGTTCCTTGATTGATATGTCACGTGACTCATCAATTAAAATTGAAAATAATGAGTCACCTAGATCTTTGATAATCACATTTGTAATCTCCTCTGCAGCAGATTGAGTAATGTCTTTTTGAATATCAGGAGAAGTCAATTTGTTATGTTTAGGAGCTTCACTGAAAGTAACTCTTTTAATAGCTTCATTGTTTCTGGAAAGAAAATGCAAGAGCTCTAGATAATTTCCTTGGTTGCTTGAACATTCACATTCATCATGGCCACGAAATGGAAGTCCTTGGTGCAGCAAAAAACAAGCACACTCTATTGAAGCATTCAATCGCGTTCGATAATCACTTTGACTCTTTACTGTCTGCTCAGACAACGAAGTTATGATACTTTGTTTTTCATTCATCAAATTCTCACATTTTATCCGAGCTGCATTGTGATTACTATTAGACTTTCCAATATGAAGATCAAATCTTTCCTTTTTTTCCAATTTGAAAACCCATCACCCACAAACGAATCAACACCCCCTTTTGACTTGAAGAGGTAACAATACAAGCAAAAGGCAGCATCTTTGGCTATACTGTACTCTAACCATGTTGGGTATGCACCAAACCAAGCCGGATTAAAGCGTCGTAGTGTTGATATATTCCCAAATTGTTTTTGAGAAAAATCATAGTGTGAAGGTTGACAAGGACCTTTTTGTAGATAAGCTCTTCGGATTGCATCCCTATCATTTATATGGTACTCATAAATTGGTCTTCTTAAGCCAGGGTCAACAAGGAGATTGTCGAGGTTGATTTCAATATGACTTTTCTTTGAACTTGATTGAGTTACATGACTTGAAGCTTTGATCGACTCTTCATCCTCAAGGGATTTACGCTTGAAATACTTGTCTAGTGACATGTTAATTTAATATGAACCTGCTGGATTTTTTTATCATCATTAGTGTCTACATAATAATTAACACAACTACACAATAATTCACTATTAAACAAAAGTCAATTGAGTTACACAAAAATTCTAAATCTTCCATATGAAATTAATAGCAAAATACACGTCAATTCATCAAAATCAAAACCTATTTCAATTCATATCTATATGCATATAATAAGTATGTTAATTAAATTATACTTAATCATTTCTAGACATTTAATTAAGGAACAATGCCTAGTGTATGTGTAAGAGGAACAATGCTTAAAAAACATGCTTTCTACTTGATATTTTACTTACAAATAAATCATGTGAAATTATTAAATTTCAATAAACTACTCTATCAATGCAAGAGATGTCAAGAATAGTGGTTTTGCATGAATATTAATTTATTTCTTTATAATAAAAAAAGAAACACTTAATTGATTAAATTAGCAGATTTAAACATTTATTTTGAACATATTCATAACAAAACCCATAAATTATCATAAACCCTAATATTTTTAATAACTAATTATAAAAGAATAAAACTAAAATTAGATAATAAAACAAATAGAAAAGATGAAGAAAATTTAACTAAAGTATAAAGCAAAAGACAAAAAAGCTTAATTGATGAGAAATTTGCATATAGGAGACTAGGAAAGGCAGGAACGGCTGCTGGAAAAAAACCCCTACAGGGGAAGATAAAGAAACAAAAGGGAAAAGGGGAAAAGTTGGGGAGCCGTAATTATATATATATATATATATATATAAACTTTCCTTACTAGTTAGCTGTAGCAATAATTATTGTTAATAACAACTTTCCTTACCTGTAGGCTGTAGCAATAATTCAAACCCACTAATCTATTCATAATTTAAAAAACAATTAAGGGGGTAATTGCCCTCTTTTGACCCACTGTGGCTCCACCACTGACTAGGATGTTAGAATCATGCAATCAAAGTATCAAACAAAATATCTGGGATAAAAAAAGGTTGCATTAATTGTGTTAAATACTAAAACACTATTTGTTGTTTTGTTTAATTTTAATATGTTTTTTATTTAATATTAATTTTTTAGTGCTTTTGAATTGTTTTAATATGAATATAAATTCTTTTAAAAAAAAATTAAAAAATATTATTTTTATATATTTTTTAAAAATACTTTTAAAAACAATTATTATCGTAATAAAAATAACTTAATAATAGTGATAGACACAAATCTAATGGCAGTGTTTGACTTATCTTTACAAAAGACCACTAATTACAGTAAAATACTTAACAAGCAATAAGCCTCCCTCTAAATAATATTAAAATTGGCTCTTAATTGATAAAATCATGCATGAATTGAAAAAAAGGATAGCAACTCACTAAGCTTCTGAAAATTATTATTGAATTTCAATTTTTTTTAAAAATTGCTTTTTAAATTTTTTATTTGTATCGATTCCTTGAAAGAAACTTCACAGGAAGTATTAGGAAAATCTAAGAGTTAAGGATGTTTCATAAATTATACATAATGAAGTGATGGCATTTTTAGGGTAATTTACGTTTTCCATTAAATTTTTTTGAAAGATATTAAATAGAAGACTAAATTGGGGAATAAAACTTCTATGCTTATTCCGAATGAAACTTGAAATTTTGAGAGCACCAAAAAAGACTAAGCATTGAAAAAGCAAAATACTGATGGAGAATGACATACAAGATTGTGAGGAGAAATAAACCATCTAACGCTCTAATTAACCTCTATCTCACATCCTTGGTTGACAGAGATACATAATTTATGGAACCAATCTCTGCAGGCTTGCTGAGGCTCTTTTCTTCCACAATACTTCTTGCATTGGAAAATGCAGGCTGTTTGGGAAGTGGTAATTGTGCTTCGCTTGTTAGCATTGATATAACATCTGACATAATCGGCCTATCCACTGCATTGTCTTCTACACATAGCAAGCCCACATGAATGCATCTCAAGACTTGGTCTTTGGAGCAAGATTCTCTTAGTGTTGGATCCACCAGCTCAAATGGGCTACCTGCTTTCCATAGCTCCCATGCCTGAATCAAGTTTATGTTTAATGTTAAAATTAAGCTTATGCAGCTAGCAATGTATAATTTATGAGGTTGCATGAAATGAACTTACATATCCCACAAGATTGAGAGGGTGACCGTCTATTTCAAGGAGGCCTTGGATCCTTCTACCACTCACAATTTCCAGCAGTCGAACTCCAAAACTGAAGCCATCAGATTTCACAGAGAAAATGCCCTCCATAACATATTCAGGAGACATATATCCACTGTATTGACAAAGTGAATGTTATGTTATTTTTAAGCACAGAGTTATGACACATAGAACTGTAAATCTATGCTTACCGCGTCCCAACAATTTGGTTTGTATTTCCTTCTAAATCATTGATCTTGAAAATTCTTGCCATGCCAAAATCAGAAATTTTGGGGTTCAGATTTTCATCAAGTAGTATGTTGCCAGCCTTCAAATCTCTATGAATTATCCTCAATCTTGAATACTTATGAAGGTAAAGGAGCCCTTGAGCTATCCCTTCAATGATTTCAAATCGCTTCTTCCAGTCTATGAGCTCCCTTTTTGATTTATCTGCATTTAAAACATAACAGTGAATATTCCAGCAATGTTATTCATCCAAGTCCAAAACCTTTCAAGAACAGAGATCCATTCACTTACCAAATATAAATGTATCCAAGCTTTTATTAGGCATGTATTCGTACACTAACATTTTCTCTTCCCCTTGAATGCAGCAGCCTAGGAGCCTGACAAGATTCATGTGTTGCAATTTAGCTATGAGAATAAGCTCGTTTTTGAATTCCACCAGCCCTTGTCCTGAACTTCTAGACAATCTTTTTACAGCTATCTCTCGCCCATCCGGCAATTTCCCCTGAAGTAAAACAGCTCTCAATTCAATACTTGGTCTGAGATATAAGTTAATAAGTTCTTCAATCCTTTTCTTGAAGTAATTTTTAACAAACTACCTTGTAAACTGGTCCAAAGCCACCTTGTCCAAGTTTATTGTCTGCAGAAAAGGAATTTGTAGCAGCCATAATTGTTGCTGCATTATATAACTTTAAATTATGGCCCTTGTTTCCGTCATTTTCGAGTTCATGCGTCTCGTTCGTTGAATCCAATGTGAGCAACTCATTGAGATACTTCTCTGCTCAGATTGATATGATAAAGTAAGCTAATCCCGGGATTCAACAAGTCTTAATGCTTATAAAAGCAAAAAAAAAAATCAGTAAATTTGTTTGTTATTTAGAAAATGTTACCTCGAAGTCTTCTCTTTCTCAGATACCACAAGAGTCCCGCGAGCCCCATCAATGAAACAAATCCCACAGAAGCTAAAATAATCCATATCCAATTCCTTTTCCCTACATCCAATGGGAATTTATTTAAAATTAATTACATTGTTGGGTTATAAATTGATAACCAGAAAACGAAAGAACAGCTAACCTGAAGAGCCTTGAACAATGATGTGGTATTGAATTGCATTTACACTCAGGTCTTGTGTAAAGCTTCCATAAAAAAACGTGCATCCAGTATTGTGGCATTATTGCCTATGGTACTAACACCAACACATTGACAATCTTTCCAGCAGATGTCCTTGCAATCACTAATGCTAAGACTAGAATTATCGTCGTACTTCCTAGGAACTTTGTTAACAAACGAACCTGATGTCAATTCAAAACTGTTCCTATTGCTCCTGCATGCCGGTCCTGACCACCTCTCGCAACCACCATCGATATCTGTGTTATTTCCTGTACATGCTGTGCCCCCATATGTTCGTCCAGTACTTTGATCTGCTATGCTCCCATCATATTTCAACTGCCACATTGAAAAATTTCTTTGACCCTGAGCAGTAAATTGTTTTGGAGAAACGTTGAACATTAAGTAATCCTCGCCTGCGTTAGAAACTATCTTAAAACTTTGATCCAGAGAAGGAATTTCGAAACTTGTATTGCTCGTGAATAGTCCACTAGTCCAATAAATTACATCTCGCCGCTTAATGACCAACTCCTTTCCATTAGTATCCCATTCCAAAGTGAAAGCACCAGCGGGAGTGGGTACTATGTCGCTCAACCACGACACGAGGGACCAGGTTTGGCCAGTTCTATGGTTGATCCCTAACTTCATTCCAGGCAAGACTGTGTCAGTAGGAAAGTCAAAGCTTTGCCATAAGACCTGTTGGCTGCTAGAATTTTCATCTATGAGAACAAAATTGCCTGAATCTTCTAAAATAGCTGTTATATTGGTTGTAGAAGATTGACTTGAATAGAACTCAACAGGATCACCTCTAGAGTAGGTGAGTTTCATATTTCCTGATCCATCTATTGCAAGAACCCCTGAATTGTCTGCTATGGGTTTGTCTCTGTTGGCTAGCCAAAAAGGGTGGCTTCTGTCGTTGTTGTACCATATTCCCAAGTAGGTAGCATTCGACTCAGCAGAGCCAAGTCTTGTGAATCCTAAAGTGAAGAGCCCATTTTTGGAAACTAGAGTATTGGAAGAATTGAGGGAATGACCACCTTGGTACAGTGTCTGCTGCCAAAACGTGAGAGGCACAGAAGCAAAACAAAAGGAACCGGTAGATCCTTCTAGCCATGGAAGGTAACATTCTTGAACACGGAAGAAAAAAGTAAGAAGCATTCAATAGATGATGAGCCATGTTTCATGATCTACCTGAAATGAAATAAAAAATCTAGCCAACAATTTTGACCTGCCAGCTCGTTAATCAATGAAAGTGACCTTTTCTCTTTTCTAATTTCATAAGAAATTGAAAGAAAAATAAAAAAGAAAAAAGAAAAGAAGGCAAACAAGAAATGGTTTTGTTGTAATTGGTCAACAGAGAGAACACCATATCACTAATAAATGATAACCCAAAAAATGATTGAATGAGATGGTGTGCATTTGTGTGTATATCCTCCTCACATTCCATTGTATTTCTTAGCAAACCTGTTCACAGTAAGATGGTGTGCATGTGTGTGTATATCCTCGAACCACCTTTTATATTTATTTAACTTTTCAAATCATAAATTATATGTCCCTAAAAATTCATTCAAATCATAAACTATAAGTCCCTAAAAATTCATAAAATTTAATTTTTATCCCAGACTTCATCTTTCTTATTTTTTGATTTCTAGTTAGAGAAAGTAGAGAGAAAACGGCTGAATTCTAGCGGTAGAGAGAGAAAGTCTTAGTTGAGACCGATTCTAACCACAAAAAAGATGATTTCGGTGTTAATGAGTTCTTTTGTTATGGAGAGAGTTTAACCTAAATGTTGTTTTCCTTAAACTTGCCTAAAATTGTAGATTTTTTTTGTAGCAAAATTCATTGCTTCCCCTGAATTTGATGGTGATGGCAGTCAAACATGAGCTAGAAAGTAGTTTGCTGCTTGATGATGATGGACGTCCAAGAACTGGAAGTGAAACTTCCAATTTCCAGGCCTTATTTGTGAACCGGGAACCTTGTGGAGTTGCATAGCTCACATAATCATTGATGTTATCTCTTCTGGCGTTCTGCCTTTGGCTTGGAGTGTAGCACATCTAGGAAGGATAGCAAGTCCAGCTGCCATGCTTTGCTCATCCTTCTTTGTCTACTGATTATTAGTTGATTCCAAAAATTTATATCATTCAATCGCAAATCGACTATCAAACTGTTACCTTGAAAAAGGTGATAATGCTTTCCTATATGCTGATATGCAGAGCTGTTCAGATTGTAGCATCAAAGATATCAGATTTCCATGGCATAGAATGACTTTCAGAGTTTCAGTTGCTGCTGCAATCATGTCGTTTGCCTTCTCTTTTACAGGATTTGGACTTGGCTTCACGAAAGTAATATGTAGGTGCTTGTATATGAACAAATCAGTGAAAATTCAATGCAGTATGAAAGAAATATCAGGGATGACTCTATTTTTTGTAGAGTCAGAATTTTTGCCTCTTCAGATACCTTTTACATTAACCCCATTGACTTCAGGATCTTACATTTGGTCATGCTTGGAAGGAAACAGCGAGAAAGAAGCCTAATTAATGACCATTACCTTAATATAGAAACATTAGAATCAAATGAAAGATTTTGTTAATGAAATTATTTTACTTCTTTTTCTTAACACCCTCCAATCGTCAAGCATGACGAACAAGTAAAGAATATATTTACATTAAATGTGTCAAGAATTTTGAAAAACAATCTTGGCTGATTTGTGTACTGGTTTGAGAATATTTAAAAATAAATGAATCAAGTAAAATTTTAATAGTATTTGATAAAATGGTTATCAATACTTTTTTTTTTTTATCAATTTAACATAAAGTTTTTTTATTATACATATTGATATTCGATCAAGAAATCAACCATAATTTTTAGTTGTTACCCAAGATTCGGTTTCAAAAAAGTTATTGCACTTTTCCTCACGTTTGAATAATTTAAATTAGGAAAAAAAAAAAAACTCAACTTACAGTTAAGATTAGAGAGATAGTCTTTTGTATAATTGTGTTGAATGATTGATAAACCAACCATCCCTTTGAATTTATACATTTAGGGTTGTATACACTATAATGGTGGAATGTACTACACATGATAAATATCCCTATATAATGTATTTACATATATGTGGACTCTTTCCTTAATACACCTCGTCAAGCTGAAGGTGGAGATTCCACCCGAAGCTTGGATCGAAAATAAGCAAATGAGACTGGAGGGAGAGGCTTGGTAAGAACATCCGCGAGTTGATCCTTTGAAGAGATGAATCGTACCTGAATTTCTCTCTTAGCAACGCGATCACGAATAAAATGATAATCAACTTCAACATGTTTAGTACGAGCGTGGAACACCGGATTGGCAGACAAGAAAGTGGCCCCTAAGTTATCACACCATAACATGGTCATGGACGAAGTGGAAATCCAAAGTTCTGCCAATAAAGAACGAATCCACAAAATTTCAGCAGTACCATCAGCCAAGGCTTTGTATTCTGCTTCTGTAGAAGATCTAGCAACAGTGCGTTGTTTCCCGGATTTCCATGAGATAGGTGTAGAATCAAGGTACACAAGATAACCACCTGTTGATTTGCGATAGTCAATACTACCTGCCCAATCAGCATATGTTGAACCATGAAGAGTTAAGAGAGTTCGAGTAATGTGCAGACCATAGGTTGCTGTAGCCTGCAGGTAATGGAGGATACGTTTAACAGCAGCCCAATGATCTTAGGTAGGGGCATGCATAAATTGACATACTTTGTTGACTGCATAGCAAATATCAGGTCTAGTGAAAGTAAGATATTGCAGTGCTCCAACAATCTGTCGATACCTTGTCGGATCAGAGTGAAGAGTACCAGGCACAATTCCTAGTTTAGAGGAGGTAGACAGAGGAGTATCAACCGGTTTGCAGGAAGCCATACCTGCTCGTTGGATAATATCGAGTGCATACTTGTGTTGACTTAATAAGATACCCATAGCTGTAGGTTTAACTTCAATGCCCAAGAAGAAATGAACAGAACCCAAATCCTGAAGCTTAAATTCTGTTTGCAGTAAAGTAATCAATCTATGAAGCAAGGCTGAGTTACTCCCGGTCAGTAAAATATCATCCACATACACAAGCAAATAAATCATGGCACCATTGAGAGAGAGAATAAATAGAGAAGTGTCAACCTTGGATGCCTGAAATCCAATCGAAAGGAGAAACTCACTCAACCTGTTGTACCAAGCTCGAGGTGCAAGCCATACAAAGATTTATGAAGACAACACACATGAGATGACATAGCAGAATCAGCAAACCCCGGTGGTTGTGCCATGTATACCTCCTCTTGAAGAATGCCATTCAAGAAAGCATTATGAACATCCAACTGGTGAATATTCCAACCATACAAGACAACAATAGTGAGCACAAGACGAACCGTTGCAGGCTTAACCACAGGGCTAAACATCTCCAAATAATCAATCCCCTCTTGCTGAGAGAAGCTGCGGGCAACCAACCATGCTTTATATCGGTCAATCTGACTATCGGCGTAGTGTTTAATCTTGTACACCCACCTACTACCAATCACATTCATAGACGGATGAGAGGGCACCAATGACCAAGTGTGATTAGAGTGAAGTGCCTGGATTTCCTCCTGCATGGCATTATGCCAAACCAAATACCTGTTGGCATCCTTAAAAGAAAACGGTTCCTGTTGAGGTAACGTTGCAACTCGTGAGGAAGTTGCAACACTGAAGTTAGCATCCTTGGGTGGACGTGGTCGAAGCACCATAGGATGGAGATGGGCTGGCTGAGAGGAGTTGTTATCAAAACTAGCCGGTATCTGCTGAAGCTGGAATTTGGACAAATCAACACATAGATTAATTCCATGAGAGGAATCAGAGGAAGAACCTGATGAGGAGCTCAATATATATGCAGGTCGTGGGATAGAACCAGCTGTAGAATCTGCAGGAGTCATCGCCAGAACAGGGGAACCATCAGGGGAAGAATCAAGGGAGATGGCAGGAGCGATCTGAACCTGTACTGCATATGAGGGTGGCGAATCTGAACCTGTACCTGTAGCATGATCATGATAATAACATGCAGATAATGGTAAGGGAGCCAAATGAGATGTAGAAGGTGTGGGGGGTAGCGGTGGAAGGGCTAAAGATGGTGGTTGTGGATGGTATAAGGTAACCGGTATATTGGCGACAGTAGGATTTGTAGGTGGGACTACAATCTGTTCAAATTTACCAAGAGGAAAAACATGTTCATGAAATCGGACATGACGAGCAAGATAAATACGTTTGGATGACAAGTCAAGACATCGATAACCTCAATGAGAGTTACTATATCCTAGAAAAACACAAGCAAATCTAACTTATAAGCATTGTATGGACGGAGGAATGGAAACCAAAGACGCCCAAACATACGAAGAAAAGCATAATCAGGAGATGATTTTAAAAGACATTCGAAAGGACTCTTATAATTAAGAACCGGAGTTGGCATGCGATTAATCAAGTAAACAGAACTTTCAAAAGCATAACTCCAACATTTAAGGGGAGCGTGGCATTGCCCAAGAAGGGTAAGTCCAGTTTCGACAATATGTCTATGACAACGTTCAACCATGCCATTTTGTTCATGGGTGTGCGGGCAGATCACACGGTGATGAATACCAATTGTTTGAAAATACGTATTGAGTTTTCGGTATTCACCACCCCAATCTGTTTGAAAAGATTTTATTTTTAAAGAAAATTGGCACTCAACGAGCGCCTGAAACTGATGAAAAATATTAAAAACATCAGACTTAGCAACCATTGTATAAAACCAGATAAACTTTGTATGGGCAACCATAAAAATAACAAAATAGCAAAAACCGTCTGATGACAACATAGGAGAGGGACCCTAGACATCACTAAAAATTAAATCAAGAGGAGCTAGAGTTTGATGACCTGTAGTTTTTAGAGTCAGACGACACGACTTTCTCAGAGGACACGCAGGACAATTAAAATTAAAAAGTTTTGACGTACATGACACTTTTTTATTTTTCACCAAAAAATGCAGAATGCGTGGGCTGGGATGCCCAAGTCGACGATGCCAGATATCATCGGAAGTAGAGAGACATGTAGATGAGAAAACCTGAGGCAACGACATGGCAGACGATTCGAACAAAACATATAGACCATCTCTACTCTGACTAGAAAGAAGCACTTCCTTTGTCATGAGGTCCTTAACATAAAATAGGCAGGAATGAAAAGAAATTTTTTTGAATAGATAGTAGAGGTTTTTTAATGGCAGGAACATGTAAAATATTGGATAGAGTAAAGGTGCGTTTTGGGGAATGAATTTTAGAGTGAGCAATATTGGAAATAACAAAGCCTTTACCATCACCAACATGCAGATGATCATTACCAAGGTAAGGTTCTGAACTCGTCATACTAGTAATATCTGGTGTTACATGATGATTTGTGTCATAACCCAATTTTTTACCCTTTTATTTTATTGTTATTATTACTATTATTTTATTTACTGAAAAATGATAATAAAAAAAGATGAAAAAATGATGACGAAAAAAAAATAAAAAAATGAAGAATAAATTAAAATTTGGGTTAAGGGCAACATGATTGGAAGTTTTGAGACTTAATTGAGCTTGAAATTAATTAATCAAATCAAGGGCTTAATTGGAGAATTGATAAGTTTTGAGACTTAATTGAGCTTGAAATTAATTTAATTAATCCAATCAAGGATTTAATTGGAGGATTGATTAAGTTTTGAGACTTAATTAAGCTTGAAATTAATTTAATTCATCCAATCAAGGATTTTAATTGGAGAATTGATAAGTTTTGAGACTTAATTAAGCTTGGAATTAATTTAATTAATCCAATCAGGGGCTTAATTGGAGAATTGATTAGTTTTAGACTTAATTGGACTTTGGATTTAATTAAATGAATGAAATCAGGGACTTAATTGAAGAAATACTAAAGTTTGGGGGTTTAATTGGGGTCCAAATTGCAAACATTAAAATCCAAGGACTAGCTTGAAAATGGCGCCAAAATGCAGGGGTTCAATTACAATTTAACTAGGGGCTTAGTTGCAAACCTTTCAAAAATTCAAGGGCCAAAATGCAAATGGTCATTTCACATCTCAAAACGGCGCCGTTTCAAGGGACACTGTTCATCTCCTCCGGGTAACGTTTTTGCCCACGATGTGCCATTAATATATGCTAGGAGGTGTAAGGGTGTTGGGTGGCTTATAAAGATTGAGCACAGCAAAGAAAAAAAAAAGGGAAGGAATAAACGGGGAAGACTAGAAAAAAAAAGACTTTCGTTCCTCTGTTTCTTCTCAAAGAAACAGAGGAGGAAGAAAGCAACTAGCCCACCAGTCCTCCATCACGTCTCCGTTTCCCTGCTTCTAGAGAGGAAGTAACACCGGGAACACAACAAGACGCAAGAACAGAAACTATACAGAGGGGAGCAAGTTTTCTGCCCCTGTTTCTTCTCAAAGAAACAGAGGCGTTCGTGCCTCACGATCGTGAGGCACGAACGCGTGAAGAAAGGCCGTCCTTTGGCTTTATAAGCAAGAGAAGGCCACAGAGAAAGGGAAAAAGGAAAAAAAGGGGTCACAGAACCGGGGGGAAGACAAAAACAAAACCAGGGGAGACGAAGAGAGAAAACAAGAGAGATAGACCAAGAGAGAATACTGTAAACAGGAGATGGTGAACAGAACCAGAAGAGTGAGGCCAGGGGAAGAAAAAAGGCAGAACCTAGGCTGAAAATGGGGAAAAAGAGCAAAACCGGGGGGAAAGGGGACCAGAGGAAAAACTGGTGAAAAACCAAGGGAGGATAGAAAAAGAAAAAATGCTAAAACAGGCCGGAGAGATTGCTGGCCTTCCTTCAGAACTCCAGCTTAGGGGATTCCAATTTCCCCTCTCCCCAGAGCACAGGCTCAACACACCAAACGCACCAGACGAAGAAAAAGCTAGAGAAAAGGACGAGGGCATAATACAGAAACACAGAGGGGATAGACAGAGTATTGAGAGAGTGGCCAGTAAAAAAAAAAGGGGAACAAAGGAAGACCAAGAGGACGACACAAGAGCATACAAAGGAACCTAAGCAGAGCTTTGGCCGGTCATCCATCATGCCTCCGTCTTCTAAATCAGAGAGCAAGCCAGGCGAACAAACACGGAGAAGAGCCAGAGAACAAGAAAGAAAAGACTAGAGGAAGGGAAAGCAAGAAAGAGGCTTGTCGATCAGCAACCGCGCGCCTTCGCCTCCAGCAGACCAGGTAAGTTCTTCCCTTCCTGCTTTGCAATATCATTTGACACTGTTGCCGTGAAATTTAATTAGCCTTTCACTGTGAACGCACGCTTGGTGCATGCCTTTCCCAGCCGGGTCACTGGCCTGGGCTAGTGACCGGGGCGGGCTGGGTCTAGCCCAGCCCATGTGGGCTGAGCTGGGCCTAGCCCCAAAAAAATAAATGAAAAAATAAAATAAAAATAAAAAAAATAAAAATAAAAAGAATAAAAAGTGTAGAAATAAAATTTTTGCATGTTTTAGAAAAAATGTATTTTTATCAATTTAATCACTGAGACCAGGATCAGGAATTAAAAAAATATATATATACTGATTTTTTTTTTCATAGCTACGAATTTTTACCAACGCCAGAGTTGGAATTATTCGAGCTCGAATATTCATTGGCGCCAAAGTTAGGAATAATATAAACAAATCATCATAGCATAAGCGAATAAATGTTTAGCAATTTAAGACAAAACCAACAATGCAGTCTGCCTCAGGCAGAATGTTGAAGGGGTGATAATATCTTGCTTTTTACGCAACCAATCCCGAGCCATAAAATCTCTGTTGACCAGTTAGGGTTCCTAGTGACCATAATACTAGGTGGCGACTCCTCAAACAAGACATTTTCCCTAAAAGAACAAGATGCCAGAAATCTGTTCTTTTTCCATAATAATCAAGATTAATTTTAGGGTCGCCGCGACGTCGGGTGCGACAATTTGCACCCGTATCAGGAAACCATGTGACAGGAGATGTTGCAGGAGCATTATTAAATGCGAGATTGGCATTGGCTTAGAGAGGGTGATTAGTCAACTGAGAGCATTGTTGGGCAGTATGCCCATATTCATAACACAACTGACTAAACACTACGATTATACCCACCAAAACAGTTACCTTGCTGCCCAAATTATCCTAATAGCCGAGAGAGAGATCCTAAAAACTGTCTTGAGGAGAATCGGTGTCCCTGTTACCCAAATTGCTGACCTGAGGTATAACTGTTGTTTCCATGATTTCCACGATGAGCATAGTTGCGATTATTATTATTTTTCCAGCCCCCACGAAAACGACCTCGTCTAGCAGTATTGAAGCCAGAGTGATTCTGCACAAAGAATGCAGCTGGTTGCTGCGTTGGGGTTGGTAACAGAGGTGTTATTATAGTTGGTTGTAGAGCAGCTTTGTGGAGAAATTCATGTGTAAGTAGATTGCTATGGAGATCAGTGTAGGAGATGGGATCAGCCTTGGTGGACAACCTGGTGACAAGATCTTAAAATTCGCTACGTAACCCTCAAAACACATATAGGTTGAATTTTGCCAAGGAGATTGGTCTGCCAACTTCAGCAAGTTCATCAAACAATGCTTTTGCCTTCTGCGAGTAGGTGCTGGCAGAATCATCATGCTGGCGTAACTCTTGGAAGGAACCGTGAAGTTTCATGATCCTGGAATTTGAAGGAGAAGCAAGAGTTGTTTCCAGCGTTCTCTAGATATCATAGGAGGTGTTACAATCCATAACTAAATGCAGAACTTCCACCAAGAGAGAGGATAAGAGGACACTCATGATTAAGTGATCTTGCTGCTTCCATGTCAAGTATGCAGGACTGACAGAGGATGAAGATACCGCAACATATTCCAGATGAGAAGGAGGACATGTTAATGTGCCATCAACAAAAGAATACACGCCTTGGCCTAAGAGGAACGACATCATTTGCATCCTCCAATACAAAAAGTTGGTATTGGGTGGGAGACCTCCTCTCTCAAAGAAAGGGAAGAGCGGGCAATCATCAGGACAGTTCCAAAGAAGAGGTGGGAGTTTCACCCCAGGAGGTAGCTCAGGAGGATCTAGACAGGTCAGTGGAAGAGGATTTTGGGGAGGACATGCTAGACATGAAGTCAAAATTGTTGGAGGGTCTACAGAGCAGAAGGGACCAATATATCCATTCTATTAGAGGTGTGAGCAGCGACACCCTGGAGATTACTCTGCAATGCCGGGGAGATGTTATATTTATAGAGGAGAAGGGCATCGATGGAGAGAGTGCTCACATGTAGGCAGAGGCTGTTACTATTGTGGGGACATGAGTCACAGGAAGAAGGATTGTCCTTGTAGAACTACCGAGGGAGCCCATGGCCAGAGGATTGAGGTTCAGAGCCAACAACAATCAGTTACAGTCAATCGTCCTATCAGGCCTACCCAGTCAGGGATGAGTGCTACTCATGGGAGGCCTAGAAATCAAAAGGGGAGGACTCAGGGTCGGGTATATCACATGACCTACGAGGATGTGAGAGCTGTACTTGATGTGGTGGCAGGTACTTTGCTGTTAGATACAATGCAAGTGTATGCTTTAATTGATCCTGGAGCTAGTAATTCCTTTGTATCTTACATAATTGTGAATAACTTGCGTGTGTCATCTAGTAACTTGGGTGTACGAGTGACAGTTAGTACACCTCTGGGAGAGAGTATACATATTGTTGATATTTATAGAGGGGTGAAACTATATATTGAAGGATTAGAATTGAGGGTGGATCTTATGCCGTTAGAGCTTTATGATTTTGACTTGATTATGTGCATGGATTGGCTAAGTAAACATAAGGCACAAGTGGATTGTTTCACCAAGACGGTGATAATCCAAGGAATAGGTGATAAAAGAGTAGTGTTTAAAGGGGAAAGATAAGTAATTTCAAGTTGTGTAATCTCAGTCTTGGTAGCTAGAAAGTTACTAAGGAAGGGTTTTCTGCTTGGTTAGCCCATGTAAGAGAGCTGGAAAAAGGTAGCATAGATTTGGCTAGTATTCCTGTTGTGAGGGAGTTTCAAGATGTATTCCCAGAAGAGTTGCCTGGATTACCTCCAGTTAGAGAAATTAAAGTTTCCATATAAATTATTCCAGGAATTTCTCCTATAGCCCAGTCTTCTTATAGGATGACCCCTATGGAATTGGCTGAACTGAAGGTCCAACTTCAGGAATTGTTAGATAAAGGCTTCATCTGGCCTAGTAACTTGCCATGGGGAGCTCCGATATTGTTGTAAAGAAGAAGGATGGCACACTTCGTTTGTGTATTGATTATCGTCAATTGAATATAGTGACGGTGAAGAACAAGTACCCACTCCCACGAATAGATGATTTGTTTGATCAGTTGAAGGGTGCTAGGGTGTTCTCTAAGATAGATTTGAGATCTGGATACCACCAGTTGAGAATCAAGGAACAAGACATACAAAAGACTACATTCTAAACCCGTTATGGGCATTAGGAGTTTTTGGTGATGCCTTTCAGGTTAACCAATGCTTCGACCATGTTTATGGACTTGATGAATCGAGTGTTTCGGCCTTACCTGGACCAATATATGGTGGTATTTATTGACGACATCTTGGTGTATTCACACTTTTACTTGGAGCATGAACAACATCTAAGGGTTGTGCTCCAGACCTTAAGGGAGAATCAATTATATGTAAAGCTGGATAATTGTGAGTTCTCGCTTAAGGAAGTAGTATTTTTGGGCCATGTAATATTCGCAGAAGGAATATTTGTGGATCCAATAAAAGTTGAGGCCGTGTTAAAATGGGAAAGGCCTACTAACGTGACAAAAATTCAGAGTTTCTTGGGTCTTGATGGGTATTACCGGAGGTTTATTGAGGGGTTCTCCACCATAACATCACCTTTAACTAAGCTGACTCAGAAGGAAGTCAGGTTTATTTGGTCGGAAGAGTGTGAAGCAAGCTTTCAAGAACTGAAGGAGAGGCTCACTTCCGCTCCTGTGTTGGCCCTTCCATCGAGGACAGAAGGGTTTATGGTTTATAGTAATGCCTCAAAAAGGGGTTTGGGATGTGTATTGATGCAACACGGGTGTGTGATTGCTTATGCATCAAGAGAGCTAAAGTCGCATGAGGTGAAATACCCAGTTCATGACTTAGAACTTGTAGTGGTGGTGTTTGCCTTAAGAGTTTGAAGACATTATTTGTATGGGTCACAAGTTCAAATCTTTACAGACCATAAAAGTTTGAAGTATTTGATGTCATATAAGAGTTGAACATGCGACATAGAAGATGGGTAGAGTTAATAAAAGATTACGATTGTGTGATTAACTACCATCCTGGTAAGGCTAATGTAGTAGCCAATGCCTTGAGTAGGAAAGGAAAAACAGTGATGAATGATATGGAGATTAAGGAACAAGGAAGTATAGTGGAGTTGAAAAAAATGGGCTTGCAACTAAGTGTAGGGCTCGAGGGATCACTGTTAGCTCAGTTAAAGATCCGATCTGTGTTTCGAGACAAGGTCTTAGTGGCTCAACAAGCAGATGGGAAAGTAAAGAGATCAAGGAGAGGGTAAACAAGGGTATAAAGACATCATTTCAAATGTCATCTGATGGGCTAATAACTATGGGTAGGCAAATTTATTTGCCTGAGGATAAGACTTTGAAAGATGAAGTATTAAGAGAAGCTCATGAATCTCGGTTTACTACTCATCCTGGGAGTACAAAGATGTATAGGGATTTAAAGAAATACAATTGGTGGCCAAATATGAAGAGGGAAATAGCAGAATTTATGTCGAACTGTGGGATCTATCAAGTAAAGATAGAACATCAGAGACCTGCAGGGAATTACAATCATTATCAATTCCAAAATGGAAATGGGAGGATATTTCCATGGATTTTGTGATGGGATTATCCAGGGGAAAGAAGGGGAATGATGCCATATGGGTAGTCATGGATCGACTAACAAAATCATTATCAACTACTCTGTTTTTTTTTTGTTGACATGAGATTGTTGTTTTATCCCAGAACGGGGGATGCGATATTAATAATGAGACTATAGGCCATTGGAAAGGTTTTTAGTAGCCCATAAAGCGAAGGGATTTTGGGAATAGAACTAGGGGCCAACTCGGCCAAATGGGAAATTTTCATAACTTTTGGGGACGTGATGATGTAGATGGTGATTTAGATACTATCAAATTGAAAATACCTACTTTTCAAGGTAAAAAAGATCCTAAGGAGTATTTACAGTGGGATTAAGAAGGTGGATTTGATTTTTAAATGTTATAGCTATTCAGAGGCGATGAATGTGAAATTGGTAGTCATTGAATTTACAGATTACACACTGATTTGGTCGGATTAGAATATGATTAGTAGAAGGAGGAGTGGAGAAAGGCCAATAGCGTCGTGGAAGGAGATGAAAGTGTTAATGAGGAAGCGATTTATGCGTAACCACTATATAGAGATTTATATCTAAAATTGCAGGGTTTGTCTAAGTCCATGGATGAGTATTTCAAGGAGATAAAGATCACAATGATTTGGGCTAATATAATTAAGGATGGGGAGGCTATGATGGCTAGATTTCTTAATGGGCTGAATAAGAAGATTGCGAATGTGGTAGAATTACAAGATGACGTGGAGTTGGAGGATATGGTCCATATGGAAACGAAGATGGTAAGACAAATAAAAAAAAGGCAACACATGTTTTCAAACCAAATCAGCTTCATCTTTATCAGCATGGAGGCTAAATCAAAGAAGAGATGGGGCTACCCAACCAAAGCCTTTTGTCCCTACTAAAGTTGAACTACCTAATGTTAAGGTTGATAAGTGTAGAAGATTATTTTATGACCTTCAAGCTTCAATAAAAAAATGAGGAATAACACCAAAAGGTTAAAAATAAAAAAAGGCAACAATAGTTGTCATTCAGAAATACACACACACACACACACACTAGTGGATGGCAAGGTGTGCTTATTTGAAATTATTATCGGCTAAAACTTTCATACAATATTGTTGGATGCAAGTGCAGGAAAGAAAAGAACTTCAAAGGCTTCAACAAGAGGCTAATGAATTTTCCATTAAACTTATTGGTGATTCAAGGATGAGTCATCTTGAAGAGAGAGGGACCGATAAGATCAAAGCAAGGTCAGTTTTGGATTTTGGCATAAACTTTTCTACCATCTAGTTTTATGCTATTGAGGATAACTCTAAATCCAACCATTGGATTGAGCTAAAACTTTACCAGAGAATTCCAGAGGTATTTGTCTATGATGGAGTAAACTTTTAGGTGAATTGGAGTTAGGAAAAGACTTATGATATAGGTCAGAACAAACTATATAAATTTTGTTATTTACTTTCTTTTGACTAGTGAACTTCCAATGTGGCAATGATCCTTTTCCTACAAGGATGTAACAACTTGTTTTGGGAATCTCCTAGTTCTACAAGAACAAGAATCTTTAATGGGCTGCAACATAGTTTCCAAGTGTGGCAAGGATTTTAATGTTTCAGAATCCTTTTCTTACAAGGATTCCTTATTCATCCTAGCTACAAAAGGAAAGAACGGATGATGGTATTTAATGGTATTTTGGTTTATAGGATCATTGGATAGATAAAGACTTAGAACTTATGGGTTTTATCTTATTATATGGTGTTCGCGATAAAGGAATCGCAAAATATAGATGTTCTCTCAATAACAGGTCTAAAAGGAAAATTACAAGCCCAAGAAGAAAGAGTCAATGTGATTCAAGAGGATGTGAGTGCACAATCACTTTTTCAAAGCAAGATGGTTCTACATATTTCAAAGGGGGGTAGAGGATATGGATACAATTGAGGAAAAAGAGCAAGAGATAGATTTGGAAATCCAAGATCTAGGTATGACAAAACAAAAGTTAAATGTTTCAATTATACGAAAATGGGTCATTATGTTTGGGATTGCTGGAATCCAAACAGAAGGGTTGAGGAGAATGTCAATCTTGTTATAGAAAAGGAGAAAAAAGCCACTCTATTACTAGTCCATAATGAATGAATACAAACCAAAGAGAAGATGTGGTATTTAGACAATGCAGCCAACACTAATATGTATGGAGACAAAGACAATTTTATAGAGCTTGATGAAGTAATTAGAGGTAAAGTTAACTTTGTGGATCATTCATAGGTTGTCATCAATGGAAAATGTGTGATTAGTCATCACTAGTCTGACGTGAGGAGGGTGGAGGCGTTGGTGGCTCACGACGTGGCTGGAGAGAGAAAAAACTGTTGTGGTGCAGGAAGAAGAAGAAACTTGTGACAGAGAGGGAGAAGTTTGCAGTGGTTGTCTTTATCGCCAATGCGGAGATGGATTTGATAAGTTACTAGGTCATCGTCGGTCACGGCGTGAGGGAGGTTGTGGTGGTTGAGGAAGCGGTAGAGAAAGAGAATGAAAGGATTAGTGATTTTTGGCCAATTTGAGCACTAATTTCCCCCCTCCCCCTTAAAGCTTGGAAGGCACCCTTATTTATAGGGGGTGGAAGAGAAACACTTTGTCTTTATCAGGGACAAATATTGACCCTTGATTCGAACAAGAAGGATCCCAATCGTTGGTTCAAAGTTGCTATCATAACATGAAAAAGTTAGCAGCTAAAGGTTGCCTAAGTTGTCCACTTTGGAGCGGCATCGTGGCGGTTGTAAGTACAGTTGACTAGCGAGACCTACTATAGGGTGTAGTACAATGTCAGGCCATCATGGTGGTGTATGATTTGTCCAATTTGGTTGAGAGATGGAGCATTCAATGTTCTTGAAAAGCAGCCACCCATACAGTTTTTTCAAGTGAAAAGAAAAAAGAAGAGCAATAACCAGATGATGCATCGTTTGGTCTATTTTTTTTACTATTCAAAAGGGTGTTGTTTTGGACATTTTAGGGTTCTAATGTAAGGGTTTGGCCAAAGTTTTGTTTGGTCCTTTGACTTTTAATTGTTTTCAATTGCATCTCTAATTGGCCAAAAACTTCCAATTTTATGCAATTTTGTCCCTGACGAACTTCAATGTCAACCCTGGATTTCAACGCATTTTTTCATTTTGGTAATTGGTTTTGGATTTATTAAATTTCACCTTTGATTTCAATCAATTGGGTCCTAGAGTTCAGCGCCTTTTTCAAAATAATCCTTGGCTATGAATTTCTTTAATTTAACACTTAATTGACCTGAAAACTTTGATTTTCTTGCGATTTTACGCCTGATTTGAACCATTTGACTTTGCAAAAATTAAATTTGGTCCTCTAAAATTTTAATCTTCTCAATTAAGCCCAAATTAGGCTCTCAAACTTATTTTTTCACAAATTGGATCCCTAACAAAATTAATTTTACCCTTGATATTCACCATGATTGCTTTCTAGCTACAAGCATGATTATCAAACTCAATCCAGAAACCAACTTGAAAATAACCTCAATTACTAGGTGAACTTGTGGGTTACTATGCCAATTATTTTAGCCAAAATTATATTATTTCATTCTTAAAGTAAAAATTCTTGTAATTGACTCGGTTAAGTTTGAACTAGGTTTGTTCAGGCCAATTAAATCACTAACAACTTGGTCAGGTCAAACAAGTTTCCATTTAACTACTTTCACAATTTTGGATATCTAGACCCACAATCGCTTCCTTGTAATAGAATGTAGGAAATTTCTACAATAAAGGAATCAACAGGAAACAATTCTCCAACATATAGGAATATCAATTACATCCAGGCAACTACAAACAACATTATGTGAATGTTAACAGAACGAACTTACATATCTTTTTCCGTTTTCTCGAGAACAACTAGCGTATTAATTGGCTGATCCTTTCACACACACACACCCATATTATCATATTCTAACAAGTCACATTTCAATTGAAAATTAAATAATGACATAATACGAAAGGTTTTCTTCTCATACAGTATTGAATAGTTGATTTTTTTTGGCTCTACCACTGTATACTATAGAGATGTTTACGTCTTTGACCCGTTCCAAAACTAGAGCTCTAGTGGTTCAGCACTTGATAGGGTAATTGCGTTCAATGATTCAAAGCACCATCTAGTGAATCCAAGCCAAGTTTCCTCCTAGTCAAGAGTGATGGAAGTCAAGTAATTAGAGGAACGTGTTAGGCCAATTTGGATGTCAGAATCATGGAATCAAAGTATCAAACTAACTATTTGGGATAAAAAATAGTTGTGTTAAATCACTAAACACATATCCAATGGCAGTGCTTAACTTATCTTTACAAAAGACCCACTAATTACGGAAAAATACTTGATTGTGAAGTAGATTGATTTGAAACCAAATTAATGATTATTTTAGGATGCTATCCTACTAGTTCCTAACTAATCAAAGGTTGTTTATTTTATTTTATTTTATATTTTTTTAAGAGACTCACTATTTAAAGTTATTAAACTATTTCTTCAACTACTATGTATGTCCATAAGGCACCACGCAATAAGCCTCCCTCTATAAGAAACATAAAATGGGGCTCTTGATTGGTAAAATCATGCATGAATTGAAAAAAATGGAAGACAACTTAATTACTAGGCTTCTGAAAATTATTATAAAATTTCAATTTTTTAACAACACTATTATCATCACCTTCTTTTTAGCATATAGCAATATAAATTACATCCAGGTAATTGTCAAAGAACCATCACAACCCAATAGTTTAAGCTGTTAGGTGAGGTCCCAGAATATGATTTATATTATTCTCTAACACACCCCCTCAAGTGAAAGCCCTTTGTACTTGAAACTTGCACAGACCCACTTTACCTTGTGCTTAATTTTTATCAAATAAATGAGAATGGTGAGATTCGAACTCGTGACCGCTTGATCATTGTCGCACCCGACATCGCGGCGGCCCACAAATAATTCACTTGAATTATGGAAAAAGAACAGATATCTGGCATCTTGTTCTTTTAGGGGAAAAGGTCTTGTTTGAGGAGTCGCCACCTAGTATTATGGTCACTAGGAACCCTAACTGGTCAACATAGATTCTATGGCTCGGGATTGGTTACGTAAAAAGGAAGATATTATCACCTCTTAAACGTTCTGCCTGAGGCAGACTGCATTGCTGGTTTTGTCTTAAATTGCTAAACATTTATTCGCTTATGCTATGATGATTTGTTTATAATATTCCTGACTCTGGCGCCAGTGAATATTCAAGCTCGAATAATTCCAACTCTGGCGTTGGTAAAAATTCGTAGCTATGAAAAAAATTAGATCAATATTTTTTATTCCCTACTCTAGCGCCAGTGAATAAATAAATAAAAATAAATTGACTTTTACACATGCACATATTTTTTTATTTTTCTAGCTAAATAAAATACACCGAATAAAAATAATATAAATTTAAACCGGTATTTTTATTCCCGACTCTGGCGTCAGTGAATAAACCAATAAATTTACATTATTTTTATTCATGCATACACATTTTTTATTTTTTTTTCTACCTTTTTTACTTTTCTATTTTTTTATTTTTTGGCTGGGCCCAGCTCAGCCCATGTGGCTGGGCTGGACCCAGCAGGCCTAGCCGGGTCACAGGCTCAAGCCAGTGACCCGGCTGGGCAAAAATCAAAGAAAGCACGCGTGAAGTGATTTCACGCGTGCATGAACAGAATAGAGGAAATGAGTTAGAATGTGTGAATTAAAATTCAAAGTAAACAGTAACCGGTGAATTAAAATGAATAGCAGGGAAAGAGAAGTTTACTTACCTGGTAGCTCTGAAGATGAAAACGTGATGAAAGATTCGTCGGCTAAGCTCCTTTCTCTTCCCTTCTCCTTTGTTCTTGCTTTTCTTTGATTGGTTTCTTCCTGCCTGTCCCTGTTCTGTCTGTGTTTGCTTGTTCCTCTGTTTTGTTTGCTTCTCTCCCTCTCTTGCCGGTTCACTCCCTCCTGCTCCTGGTTTTTTTTCTGGTTTCCCCCTGATGGTTTGGAGTGTGTAGCTGGAGACGAATAATTAGGCTGACCAACACTTGCAGTTTCTCTGCACTTCACTTGCGTTTTGAGAGCAAAGGCAAAGCAGGAATGCTGTCGTTTTGCTCTCTCCCTGTTTCTCTGTTTTTTGGTCCCCTCCTGTTTTCAGAACACCTCTCTACTCTCTCTCGGCCTGTTTCCTCTCTCGTTTTTCTTGGATCAGTATTGGTGAGGGGAAGCCTATTTCTGGTATGGGAGTTCTGGAGATAAACCTGAAAGTTCCTGTGGTTTGATTGTGTTTCTTTTCTTTCCGGTTTCTTTCGTCTCTCTCTCCCTCTTTTAACCAACCCCTGTTTTTTTCGGTGCTCCTCCGTTTATATAGAGTTCGGCGGGTGGTAACGGGCGGCAGGCTGAGGGTCGACCACCATTAAGGTGCCCATTACTGAAGCCAACGGACGACGATTACTGCTGCAACGTTCGGCGTCCTCCATTACTGCAGAAACGGTCACTGGCTTAAAGGAGAAGAAGATGAACAACATCCTCAAAACGACGCCGTTTGGAGATAATCAGTGGCCATTTTCACTTTGACCCATGAAGTTTCGAAACTTTTATAATTAAACCCCTGTTTTAAACAGTAATTTTCCCTGCATTTCGGCGCCTTTTACAAGTTAGTCCTTGGACTTTAATCTGCTGCAATCGTATTCCCAATTAACCCCAAACTTTGCTATTTCTTCAATTAAGTCCCTGATTTCATTAATTTAATTAAATCCAAAGTCCAATTAAGTCTAAAACTTATCAATTCTCCAATTAAGCCCCTGATTGGATTAATTAAATTAATTCCAAGCTTAATTAAGTCTCAAAACTTATCAATTCTCCAATTAAACCCTTGATTGGATGAATTAAATTAATTTCAAGCTTAATTAAGTCTAAAAATTTATCAATTCTCCAATTAAACCCTTGATTGGATTAATTAAATTAATTCCAAGCTCAATTAAGTCTCAAAACTTATCAATTCTCCAATTAAACCCTTAATTGGATTAATTAAATTAATTCCAAGCTTAATTAGATTAATTTCAAAGTTTAATTAAACCCTAAAACTTCTAATCATGTTGCCCTTAACCCAAATTTTAATTCATTCTTCATTTATCTCATTTTACTTGTTTTTTTATCATTATTTTTTTTTATCATCATCATCATTTTTTTTATCCTTTTCAGTAAATAAAATAATAATAATAATTAAAATAAAATGGTCAAAAATTAGGTTATGACAATCATCAAGGCTCTGATACCATGTCAAAGAACCATCTCAACCCAATAGTTTAAGCTGTTAGGTGAGGTCCCAGAATATGATTTATATTATTCTCTAACAGTAATTACCAACAACATTATTTCAGAATGAACAACTAGCACATTTAAAATTTGGGTTTCGCTTTTCACACACACATTATATCATATATTATAATATTCTATTTGTTGGGTTTCTCAAAAAACATATACGCAACAGAAAGGTAAATTTAATTTTTTTTAGGGAGTCTTAAGATCTTGTTAGATAAATCTAGAATCGTTTAAGGTTTATACGAAGATTACTTGAAGATCAAATGTTCTTTTTGACTTTGAATAGTTGGTTGTCACAGATCACAAGTCGTCCAAGTATCCGGCCTCTAACAGTAACCCATATCACTAGTGAGAAATCTCCTGAATTCTTTTAGAAGAGATGGATTATTATACTTTTAAGTGCTAGTTCTTTTCTTTCATGTTTCAGTAATTAATGTAGTTTTTCACTATTATATAGAAATAAGAGGCATATCATTCTATTTATAGAAAAACTTGAAAACTCTATAAATGATAAAATATCATTTTTCCCCTTAAATAATATCACATATATTATTTTAGAATAATTTTAGAAACTTATTCAATCAAGTCCCTACTTTATTGTTTTAGGTCTAAAATTGTAATCCCCGATATTAATCCCCGATATTAATTATATTCTAGTCTTCAATTTCTAAAACTTATTTACAATCATGTCACACTTGATTAATCATTCTATTTTAATTTCTAAACAATTGTTCTTATGTATGTGACCCACTAGGTTTCCTTATAAGTTGTTCCAAATATAAATAATAATTCTAAATAAAATATGATTAAATAAATTAAATAATTTATTTTATTTTCAATTCAACAATTAATTGATTTATAATTAAAGATCAAGTACAGTGTCTAATAACCTATCATGTTCCTCCAAATATTATAAAAATTATAAGTGGTTTGACTTAACTTTTCAGTGACCAGTTTCTGTAAGACCTATAGTCTTGACCCAACCTAAACCTAAGGTTCAGCCTAACCAAACCTAAACTAACCTAGGTATATAAGAAAAAGTTGCAAGAAGGATGGTTTTCCTCTCTTTTTTTCCTCTTTACACCATGATCTACACCTATATACACTGAGGAAATTTCAGTTTTAACTTGAGTTTTGGTTTCAAGAAGGGTTAAAGAGCAAGTACCTCCCTCCTTATTGTTATTTTCGATTATGATTTGATTATGGAAGGATTAAAGAAAAGATTGGGGTTTTGTTATGATTTTGATGATATAATGATTTAGGAGTTTAAATTGATGTATTAGAGTGTTAGTTGGACTTAAACGAATTGATTTGATGTCTGGATTATGGGTTTGTTGAAGAATAGTTTGTGTTTTTGAGTAATTTGCAGAATTAAAAACTAGCAGATTGGGATTCTAAGAATCCCGATCAGCTAGTCAACAAGTTCACTTATTGCTATGCCGACCGGTTGGTCTAAATTGGCCGATTGGTTGGTTGTGTAGTGGTTGACCGGTTGGTCAATCCAGTAAACTGGTTGACCGATCATTATAATTTTATCGGGTCTATTAAGTTTGATCAGTTTGAGTTATGTTTGGGTGAAACATTTTGGCGTTATATTTATGTTTTGGTTTCTAAGCTTAAAGTTTTAAATCCTTTTATGTTATTTTTTTTCAAGTCATTTTTAAGTTTTTTCCGTATCCATTATAAGTTCTATTGACATATCTCATAATGATCTTCAGTAGTCTCCGGTTCTGCATCCGTTTGTCTTTTGTTTTTTTTTCTAGGTGAGTGAGATAGTCTTTAGTATGCATGTAATATAAGTAATATATGTATGTTGATTATATGATGAGTACAACTAGTTAATTTCTTGAATATTTATATTTGTTGTTTTATTGTCCGAGTACTTATCTATTATTGGAATTTTATTCGCATTCTGTTGAATTAAATTCTATTCAATATGGCATACATTGCTTTGATAATTATGCGAATATCTATGAAGCCTTGATATAGAACATGTCAGTAATTTCATGTTAACAGAGAGTAGTCAGTCTATGTGCACATAGTATTCTATATACCTAGCTGGTGAGAGAGGTACTAGCCTATGGTGACTAATCCTCTCACAGTGGTTACCTTCAGCTGTTATTTGATCACCTTTAGGTGTCTTCTGGTCATATTCGGGTGTCATTTGATCTATGACATGTATTTCACTATTTTATGATAATATGCTTAATATGTCTATGTATATCAAGATAAATTAACTTTCAAACTATTAATATCTAAAATGTATGTTAAATGTTATTTCCTCATTGAGTTGGTTGCACTCACCCTCATCATTTTAATATTATTTCATGTTCTTTATTTCTGTTAGCAGGTGAACTTTGTTGAGTGTTTCTACTTCTTTAGTTTTTGATGCGAACCCTAGCGAAATTGAATGGAATTCGCGAACCCAAGATCTGTCTAACTCAAGTTTGCTAAAATTAGGATGAGCTTATCATAATGGAAGACATGCTCCAAGCCAACAAGACTATAAACCAACCCAATCACAACACCTACATCTGGAGACGAGCAAAAGGAGTATAAATTCACAACAAAGATTGGTCAATTCTTTGAAGAGTTGGAAGTTCAATCAAGAACAAAGATTGACAACTAAAAGTCAGCAAAAATCAGAATATTATTAGCCAAAAAAAATGTTATGAAAGTTATTCTCAAGAGTATTTATACCCCAAGCCAAAACCCTAGTTTTCCTAATGGGTCACATATAAACCCAATTTAAATAATAATTAACCCAAGCTAAAACTAGCTAAAACTAATTAAAATAAATAAAATAAACAAGTCTCAAACCCAAAAAAGTGTTTCCTCATAAAATAAAGAAATTTTAATAGTCTAACTAATTTAATAAGATAAGTTCGGTTATTTCTGCATTCTGTCTGACAGTAGCAAAGCCCAACTTCAAATGGATGGTTCTCTCTCATCTTAAAGAATTACAAGGTGTTCTATATACCGTTGGAAAGGTATGGAAGTCTAGTTTCCAGAACAATTAGAATAACCTAAAAATTCAACCTATAGCTCCAGTTATGATAAAAAAAAAAGGCAGCGAAAGGTCAAACTGTCTGAATCTAGTCTTCTTCTCTCAATCCTTGTGTAATAGTCTTGGTTCCACCAACAAGCCCCTCTTGAATATGAATAAGATTAATCACGGCTTTATCCTTATTATTTAATATCCTCTTGAAGTCCACCTTAACCCACGTATCTTGAAGAAGTCCATTGAAAGCCTCTTTGAACCTCCAATGGATCCTTTAGTGCTTGGATCGCATCATCCCCTCTCTCCTCAATAGGATTCGACCTTGAATCATCACCTACATCAAACAAAGAAAGATCGGTGACATTGAATGTAACACTAACACCATACTCACTTGGCAAATCCACTTTGTAGGTATTATCATTAATCCTTTCTATGATTTGAAAATGACCATCTCCTCAAGGCATCAACTTTGATCTCCTTTGTTCAGGGAACCTTTCCTTCCTCATATGCATCCAAACCCAATCACCTGATTCAAACCTCACCAATTTCCATCCTCTATTAGCCTTGTGTGCATATTGTTCATTTTTTTTCTCTATTTGTTGCCAAATCTTTGCATGTAAATCCTTTACCACCTGTGTTTTTTGAGTACCATCAAGACTAACCCTTTCATCCACAGGTAAAGGAATCAAATCTAATGGTGTCAAAGGATTAAACTCATAAACAATCTCAAATGGTGAATAATTAGTAGTAGAATGCATACTATGATTATATGCAAATTCAATAAATGGCAAACAATCTTCCCAATTTTAAAGATTTTTTTGAATGATTGCCCTTAAAAACTGAGTTAAAGTTCGGTTAACAACTTCAGTTTGGCCATCTATTTATGGATGACAAGTAGTAGAATATAAAAGCTTAGTCCCTAACTTACCCCACAAAACCTTCTAAAAGTAACTTAAAAACTTAACATCTCGATCTGACACAATGCTCCTATATGTCGGCCTATTTGGTATAAATGCTCCTAGAACAAAGTCGATTTGATGTTTAATTCTCCAAAATTAGCGGCAAGCTACTAGGAATCTCTTCTAGAAAGACATCTTCAAATTCCTATAAAATAACTTTAACAACACTAGGAATATATGAATCCAAACTATCAGAGTTTAAGTATGTCTTCTTATACACAAGTAAAATCATAGGCAATTTAGAAAGATAAGCATGTTTAAGATCACTAGATTTTGCAAAGAAAATTAGGTTTTTTCCCACTTTCTCTACACACTCTTCTTTTCTCACCATTTTTTTCTTCTCTCCACCCATTTTCTCTCCACTCTTGGCCTCCCTTCTACTTTTTTCTTTTTGGTTGTGACCCTCCCCTAATTTCCTACAGACCGAAACTTTGTCCCCTTTTGTTTTCAACTCATGGCTCACTTTATTTTCACTCTTCCTTACATTCTCACAATGTTGTTCGGCTTATTCGTCCACTTTGGCCAAAGTTGAGTGCTCCTTCTTATAGCTTTTCTTCAACTAAATTTGTTAGTGAGGCAAGTGTATTCTACCATCTTTCTCCAATGAATACTTGTTCTTAAACCCATTATGCTTGGCTTTTTATCAAATTGCCAAGGCCTCCCTAGTAACAAGTGAGTAGCATGTATAGGCACAACATCACATAACACTTCATCCTTATACTTGCCTACTGAAAATGAAATCATCACCTGATTTTCACTCTTCCTCACATTCTCACAATGTTGTTCGACTTGTTCGTCCACTTTGGCCAAAGTTGAGTGCTCCTCCTCATAGCTTTTCTTTAACTGAATTTGATTTTCATACACTTGCTTTGGTGTTAGTAGGGCAAGTGTATAAATTATACCATCTTTCTCCAATGAATACTTGTTCTTAAACCCATCATGCTTGTCTTTTCTATCAAATTGCCAAGGCCTCCCTAGTAATAGATAAGTAGCATGTATAGGCACAACATCACATAACACTTCATCTTTATACTTGCCTACTGAAAAAGAAATCACCACTTGATTTTCACTCTTCCTCACATTCTCACAATGTTGTTCAGCTTGTTCGTCTACTTTGGCCAAAGCTGAGTGCTCCTCCTCATAGCTTTTCTTCAACTGAATTTGATCTTTATACACTTGCTTTGGTGTTAGTGGGGCAAGTGTATAAATTCTACCATCTTTCTCCAATGAATACTTGTTCTTAAACCCATCATGCTTGTCTTTTCTATCAAATTGCCAAAGCCTCCTTAGTAACAGATGAGTAGCATGCATAGGCACAACATCACATAACACTTCATCGTTATACTTGCCTACTGAAAAAAAATCATCACCCGTTTATTCACCCTAACAATACCACATTCATTCAACCATTGAAGCTGATAAGGTCTCTCATGCTTTATGGTATTCAATCCCAACTTTCTAACCAAAGTAACACTAGCAACATTAGTACAACTACCACTATCAATGATCATACTACATACCTTATTGTTGATTAGGCATCTAGTAAGAAAGATGTTCTCCCTTTGTTGCTCCACATCATCCTCCTTAGTCTGAACACTGAGCGACCTTTTAATCACTAAAACTTTATCACCAACAGCATACTCTAAATCAATAGCATCTTCAAGTGGTGACATGTCATCACAATCAGACTCCTCACTAGTGGACACAATCTCTTCATCATCCCTTAGAATCATAACTCGATGATTTGCATTCTCTGATGTATAGTGTCCCAATCCTTAACACTTGAAACACTTTATATCATGATTACACTTCGGTTGGACTTCTCCCTTAAGTTTTTAATCATTGGTCGAAACCTGCTTCTTCATGGAGGTAGATTCAGCAACTTTAGAAGTCACCAAGGGCTTCGATGACGCACTACCCTCTCTCCTATAATTCAACTTCCAACCCGAAGAAAACCCTAAATAAGCTCTAGATCTTGTATTACCCTTTCTTTTCAACTGTCCTTCAACCTTAATGGCCAAATGCACTAACTCTTCCAATTCAACATAAGATTGCTACTCCACAACATTAGTTATGTCTCTATTCAAGCTATTCAAAAACCTAGACATGATAACTTCCTCATATTCATTAACATTAGCTCTAATCATAGCCACCTCTAATTCTTTCTGATACTCCTCAACACTCTTACTACCCTGTGTAATCATTTGTAAACGATTAAACAACTCTCTATAATTGTTTAGGAACATACCTCTTCTTCATTATTGTCTTCAACTCCACCCACGTGCTAACTAGTCTTTCTCTATTCCTTCTTCTTTCTACCACCAATCTCTCCCACCAAACCATGACATAATCAGTAAACTCCGCTACAGCTAACTTAACCTTCTTTTCTTCAGAGTACCTATGGATGTTAAAAATCATCTCCACCTTTTTTTCTCAATCTAAGTAAGCTTCTAGATCAGTTTTTCCCTTAAAGGCTGGGATTTTCAACTTAATATTTCCCAAATTTCGGTCTACATCACCCAAATCATCAAAATTCCCTCAATATTCAAAATCCCTATATGGCTGAATATGTCCCCTTCTTGGCCGATTCTCATACCTCTCTCCTATGTGTACGGAACCCACTACCACGGTAAAGATCATCCTCGACTTTATATGTAGAGTTTCCAGCAACACTCTCCTCCTTCCTAGCTTCTCCACCCTTTTTACTACATCCCCATCAGACCTATTCTTTATTTTTTCAATCTTAGTCATCAGCTCACCAAACATAAATTCCATTTGTTGTTGTATTCTCGAAAGCCCATCTTTTAGGATTTCACCCTTCTTTTGTGGCACACTGTTAGAAGACATTATTATTTTTTTAAACCTGCATGAAAATCGTTAGCAATAAAAATAACACCTCACATACTCGTGTTTCACAAAAATTTATAGGTTTTTCACTTTAATATGCTCCCTGTGCCTTTTTCCACTCAAATTGCTTTTTTTTAGTTCTTGAAATCACCTAGCAATAATTCAGAAAAGCAACCAATTACGCAGTGAATTTATAAATTTGATATAGACTCAAGAAGCAAGAAATTTACGAAACTAACAAAACAAAACTACGATGACAAATTCATGAGTAGCAATGCAAATTTGTGTGAGTAATATGACGATTTGAAGACGTGAAATAAACTAAATGCAAGCAAGTCTGAAACCCAAACAAGTGTTTCCTCATAAAATAAAGAAAGTTTAATAGCCCAACTAATTTAATAAGACAAGTTCGGTTATTTCTGCATTTTGTCTCATAGCAGCAAAGCCCAACTTCAAATGGATGGTTCTCTCTCGTCTTAACGAATTAGAAGGCGTTCCATATACCATTGGAAAGATATGGAAGTCTAGTTTTTAGACCAACTAGAATCACCTCAAAATTCAACCTATAGCTCCAGTTATGATAAAAAAAGTTAGTGAAAGGTCAAACTGTCTGAATCTAGTCTTCTTCTCCCAATCCTTGTGTAATGGTCTTGGTTCCACCAACAAGCCTCTCTTGAACATGAATAAGATTAATCATGGCTTTCTCCCTATTATTTAATATCCTTTTAAAGTCCACCTTAGCCTACGTATCTTGAAGAAGTCTATTGAAAGCCTTTTTGAACCTCTTAGCTCTAAGCCTTGTAACTGGATCAACCGGAACCTCTAATGGATCCTTTGGTGCTTTGATTGCATTAGTTTTTGTCAGTATACCTTGCATGTTTCATGATGCTTTTCTTTTAGTTTTGATTCAATATTTTAGACGCTCCACTATTACACTGTTTTAATGTCATTGATTCATTAAAGAAAATTTGAAACTCATTTCAATTCTCATTCACATTGGCTAAGGATTTCACTATCAATACTACTTGAGAATATATGGAATATTTTTTCTAATCCACGTAGAGTGATGAATCTTCTATTGATTGCTCAAATACCTTTAATAGGTTATGTTATACCTAATTTTTTCTTATTTTGTTACTCTTGATTAGACAATGTGTATTCAGGATCAAAATATAACACTTAGTTGAGAATAATTAGGAGGCTTTACCAATTGGTTAACCAATCTTTTCTATATATATGTGTAGGGTAATATACAATAGTAATGGTCGAGAATACTACATAAGAGTATGCCTATAATATTTTCTATATAGGTACATTCTATAATATGCCCCCTCAAGCCGAGGATGGAGGATCAACCCGAAGCTTGAAACGAAAAGCAGTAGGAAGTGGCTTTGTAAAGACATCTGCAAGTTGATCCTAAGAGGAAATAAAACGAATTTGAATCTCCTTCGCAACTTTATCTTAGAAAAAATGATAATCAACCTCAACATGTTTTGTGTGAGCATGAAAAACAGGATTCGCACACAAATAAATGGCATCAAGGTTATCACACCAAATGATAGGAGTAGAAACAGATGGAATCTGAAGATCTGTTAATAAATACTGAAGCCAGATAACCTCAATAGTGCCATTGGCTAAGGCTTTATACTCAACTTCAGTAGAAGAACGAGCAATTGTACGCTGCTTACTTGATTTCCATGAAATCGACGTCTGACCAAAAAACACAAGATAACCACCCGTAGATTTTCTATCATCAACACTACCTGGCCAATCTGCATCTATAAAGCAATGTAAGGTAAGATAAGAGCTACAAGTAATATGGAGGCCATGTGTTACCGTACCTTTAAGATAACTCAAGATGCGTTTAATGACATCCCAATAAGAATCTGTAGGAGCATGCATAAATTGACAAACTCTATTAACAAGAAAGCAAATATCTAGTCTCGTAAAGTGAGATATTGAAGAGCACCCATAATTTGACGAAAGCGTGTAGCATTAGAAAACAAAGGATCTGACAGTATGGTAGCTATGGATGTCGAGATAAGAGTATCAACAAGTTTGCAAGATAACATACCAGCCCATGTGAGGATGTCAAGTGTATATTTATGTTGTTGGAGCATAAGACCCATACCAGTAGGCGTAACCTCAATACCTAAAAGTAATGAACAGTACCCAAGTTGCGAAGCTTAAAATCTGAGCTCAGTAGCTGCATGAGGCGTTGAAACAGAAGAGAGTTGCTACCCGTAAATAGAATATCATCAATATAGATCAGAAGATAATAAATATCAGCACCAACAGAGAAGATAAATAATGAGGTATCCACCTTAGAGGCAAAAAAACTAATGGATAGCTAAATGTCATTCAAACGAGTGTGCCAAGCCCGTAAAGCCTATTTTAAACCATATAGAGACTTATGCAATCGAAACACATAAGAGGGGAGAGCAGAGTCAACAAAACCTAAATGTTATTTCATGTAGACTTCCTTATCAAGAACGCCATTGAGAAAGGCATTATGGATACCAAGCTGATGAATTTTCCAATTATATGAAACGATAATGGAGAAGACTAATCTGATAGTCGCCTATTTGATAACAGGACTAAAGGTTTCAGAGTAATCAATACCTTCCTGCTGAGTGAAACCTCTAGCAACTAGACTCGCTTTATACCTTTCAATGCTACCATCAGATCAACGTTTAATCATGTACACCTACCGACTACCAACAACATTCATCGAAGGGTGAAACGACACTAAGGTCCAAGTTTTGTTAACATGTAAGGCCTGGATTTCCTCGCGCATAGCACTATGCCAGGCCTCATACCTGTTAGCATCATTAAAAACAAGTGGCTCATGAGTAGGAAGAGAAACTACCAGACTGAAGGAGGCATCAGAGGCGGTAGTAATTGTTGTGGACAGTGCTGTCTTAGGCTGTCTAGGACGGCATACCATAGGATGTTGGCGAGCAGCTTGGCATGGAGAAGAAGAACCTATACCTGGAAGTTGCTGGAGAGGATATGAGGAGAGGTCTACACAGAGCAGCAGGTCGGCTGGAGAGTTGGTGGAGGGATTAGTCTGTGCAGCAGACACTGGCGAAGCTGCTGTAGAATTGGGTTGTTCTGCAGGGTCAGGCCTCAAGGCAAGAACATCTGGCAATGGAGAACCTGTTCCTATATAATGATCATTTGAAAAACAAGCAGTTGGCGACAATATGGTAGGGCTGGACGTGGATGAAGGGGATGCACAATCAGTGGGCAAGTGGGGGTATGTTCGGGTGCGGTAGAGGGTAGAACAGGGGTGCTGTTTGGGCCAGTTGGTAAAGTGATAGGCTAAAAGAGTTGGGGAGGATTCATTGGTGAAAGGTGTGTAGGTTGTGGGGAGGGTGCTGGTGAATGTGTTATCTATTCAGAATTCACAAAAGGAAAGATGTTTTCATGAAAATGAACATGATTGGAGACATAAATACGATGAGATGCTAAATCAAGACAACGATAACCAAGATGAGATGAGCTATATCCTAAGAACACACATGGAGAAGAACGGAAATCCAATTTGTGAGCATGGTATGGATGAAAAAATGGAAAAAAGACACCCAAAAGTACGCAGAAAATTATAATCAAGAGTACAACGAAACAGACACTCAAATGAAGATTTATTTTGGAGAACAGGAGTTGGCATGCGATTAATAAGATATATCGATGATTCAAAAGCATAGTTCCAAAATCATAATGGTGCACTACATTGGCCTAAAAAGGTTAGGCTAGTTTCGACAATATGTCGATGACGACACTCCATTGTGCCGTTTTGTTCATGAGTATGAGGACAGATTAACCGATGATGAATACTAAATGGTCTGAAAGAATTTATTTAATTTATGATATTCACTGCCCCAATCAGTTTGAACAGATTTAATCTTAAGTGAAAACCGACGCTCAACAAGTGTTGAAAACGTTGAAAAATGGAAAACACATCAGATTTGGCAACAAGCGGATAATACCATATATGTTTGGTATGCAAATCAATAAATATAAAAAAGTAACAGAAACCATAAGAAGAAAACATAGGGGCATGATCCCAAACATCACTAAATATTAAATCAAGTGGGGTAGTAGTTTTGTGACCCGTAGGTTGCAACAACTGACGCGACGACTTGCCTAAAGGACAAGCTTGACACTGAGCAAGAAAACGTCTAGAAGGAGATACAATTTTATTACCAGAAACTAACAAATTTAAAATGCGAGGGGTTGGATGACCCAAACAATTATGCCATAGGTCGGTAGTTGCGACGATGCAAGGAAACCAAAAAGCTTGAGGAATTGACATGGTAGAAGACTAAGAGAGGACATAAAGACCATCATTACTCTGACCGGAAATGAGAACTTTCATGGTGATGAGATCCTTGACATAAAATATAGAAGGGTGAAATTTAAAATAAACATGATTATCACGACAGAATTTCTAAATAGATAATAACGGTTTGGTAATATGAGGCATATGGAGAACATTAGATATTGTAAAAATGCATTTTGGGGAATGTAACATAGTATGTCCAATGTGTGATATGTTAAGGCCCTTACCATCACTAACATGCAAATGATCATTACCAAGATAGGGTGCAGAATCGGTCAGAGCTGCAAGATTAGGTGTGACGTGTTGATTCACACCGGTGTCAGGGAACCAAGTCGTAGTAGAAACATTCCCAATAGCAAGGTGAGTAGAGGGCTGCTGGTAATGCTGTGAAATTGACAATGGGGAGCCGCGTGACCGAAACTGGAGCACAATTGGCTGCGGACATGTTGTTGTCTAGACCATTAGCCAACCCCTGTGTTGTGCTTGTTCTGCTGCCAATTGTTTGGCCGCCAGTCTGTAGCAGATTGGCCTCTATTCTAGTGAGTGTAACAGTTGTTGTTGGGATGCCAATTACCATGAGAACAACCCTTGTTACAGCTAAAGTTTGAGCTGTGATGAGACATAGCAAGATGAGCAGAGGGCTGTGGCGTTGGCAGTGGTGGTGGTTGCGGCAGGAGAGATGAAGGCAGCAAGGAGGCAGTGGTGTCTATGGACTGAAGAGAGTTCTTTTGCAGAAATTCATGGGTAAGAAGATGGTTGTGTAAACCAGCATACGACAGCGGTTCTGCCTTGGTTATAAGACTTATTACCAAGTCTTTGAACTCACCATGAAGGCCACGAAACACATATAGATTGAAGTCTTCAAGGGACATGGGGCGACTAGCAGTAGCCAATTCGTCAAATAATGATTTGGCTTGCTGCATATAGATACTTACCGATGAGTCCCCTTGCCGAAGATCTTGGAAGGAACCATAGAGTTGCATGATGCGAGAATTAGACGGAGATGCAAGGGCTTTTTCAAGAGTGCGCCAAACACAATACAAGGTATGACAATTTGCCACAAGATGCAACATATCCACGGGGAGAGAGGAGAGTAACACACTCAAAATAAGTTGATTCTATTGCTTCCAACGAAGAAAAAAAGGGTTGATTGTAGAGGAAGAACCAGCAGAACTGTCAAAAACATGAGACGAAGGACATGTCATTGAGCCGTTAACGAAGTGAAAAACACTTTGACCAAGGAGATGGGGCTTCATCTGCATTCACCAATAGAGATAATTTATGTTCATAAGTTTCAACGAAACAACTTGGTGGGTGTTTGATAGAGCAACGATAGCTGGAGTTTGTGTTTCCATAATATACAGAGGCACAACACAAGCTTGTGAGAAGGAGTCAGAGACATGCTCTACAAGTGGAGGCTGCTATTGTGGAGGAAGGACACCACCAGCAGCAACTTGTAGATGGCTGGCTGGCTGGGCTGCACCACCAGTGGTAAGGGAGAAGTCAGCGGCAGCAGCAGTAGAATTCATTTAGGAAAAGCAGAGAGAAGGCCAGTTGCAAGGGGGTGAGGAAGAGAGGAGTTCTGATGGCATAAGGTTCTAATACCAAGTTGAGAATAATTAGAAGGCTTGACCTATTGGTTAGCTAACCTTTTCTATATATATGTGTGTGGGTGTGTGTGTGTAGGGCAATGTACAATAGTAATGGTGGAGATTACAACATAAGAGTATGCCTATAATATTTTCTATATAGATATATTCTATAATACACTCTACATATAAGATAACTTAGTGATTTCAAGTCTAAGGATCACTTACATAACTGTCATGTCATCCTTTCTTTAGACATATGATCTCTTCGTATGAAATTCTTATATGACTCAATTCAATGTATATTTTATCCGACAAGTACCTGCACATTAGTTCCAGGTATCCTTCATACCTCAACTTATGAGAGCAATCGTTTTTTTTTCATAAAAAAAAAAGAACATAATATGTACTTGTCTTAATAGTACATTGACCAGAAACATTTAAAAACAATGCTTAGATGCAATAGAAATCTCATAATTATAACAATTTTATAATTTTCCTTGCAAAATATTTTGTCCCGTGAACTTTATCTTTACTCTAGATTTATTAATCAACATTATATTCATTAATTAAATATAAATAAATATTAAAAATCTTTATTAATAATATATATATATATATATATATATATATATATATATATATATATATATTAAATGAATAAAATCAGTGGTATGAAAAATCAACCAATTAGCTACATTAAATATTCACTAACAATAACAAGTCACGTTTCAATTGACCATGACTAATGTAAGAAATCCTAAAAATAAATAAATTAAATAATGACAAAATACGAAAGGTTTACTTTTGATACAGTAATGAATAGTTGAAATTTTTTTGGCTCCACCACTATATTATAGTAATTTTTTCGTCTTTGACCCGTTCTAAAATTAGTGCTCTAGTAGTTGAGTGCTTGATAAGATAATTGCGTTCAATGATTCAAAGCATCATCAAGTGAATCCAAGCCAAGTTTCTTTGAGTCAAGAGTGATGGATGCCAAAGTAATTAGAGGAACGTTTTAGGTGAACAAAATATTTGGGATAAAAAAAGGTTGCATTAATTGTGTTAAATAACTAAAAGGATATTTGTTTTTATGATTCAAATTATGTTTTGTTTAATGTAATTTGAACATGTTTTTTATTTGAAATTAATTTTTTTAATGTTTTTGAATCGTTTTAATATAAATATTAAAAATAAATTTTTAAAAAATAAAAAATATTATTTTTATTTATTTAAAAAATAAAACATTTTAAAAAACAATAATTACCATATTATTAAAATATAATTAATAATATTGATATTTACAAATCTAATAATAGCAGTGTTTGACTTATCTTTACAAAAGACCACTAATTACAGTAAAATACTTGACTATGAATAGGAGGTTTTCACTTGCTTACCTTCTTGTTGAAGTAAATTGATTTGAAATCAAATTACTGTTTGTTTTTAGTATGGTATCCTAACTATTTCCTAAGTAATTAATTTTTTTTTAAGATACTTAACTCATTAAAGTTAATAAACTTATTTATTCAACTACTATGTATGTCTATGTCTACGGCAATAAGCCTCCCTCTAAAAGAAATATTAAAATTGGCTCTTAATTGATAAAATCATGCATGAATTGAAAAAGGAAAGCAACTCATGGTAATTGAATTTCAATTTTTTTAACAAAATTGCTTTTTAATTTTTTTATTTGTATCGATTCCTTGAAAGAAACTTCACAGGAAGTGTTAGGAAAATCTAAGAGTTAAGGATGTTTCATAAATTATACATAATGAAGTGATGGCATTTTTAGGATAATTTACGTTTTCCATTAAAAACTTTGAAAGATATTAAATAAAAGACTAAATTGGGGAATAAATTAGACTTTGAGGATCCAATTGATAGAAGTTTAAGTATGAGAACTATATTGAAAATTAATTTTATAGCTGAGGGACTAATTTGAGATTTATCCCTATTTGCTAATTTGGGGGAGAATCTTTATGCTCTCCTACCTTTTTGGAAGCAAGCTCTTTAAGTAGTAACACATGAACCAATTAATTATCATTATGTTAAATGATCATTGACAAATAATTATATAACTTATTCCTTTAAATTAACTAACCAGCAAATTAACATTTTTTAATTAGCATTGCCTTGAGATCCCAATTCAAGAAAGTTCTTGCACTTTCAATTTACTCAATCAAGAAAAAAGAATACCCCAAATTTCACACTTTTTCTTAAATTTTTTACTATATAAAACAGTTGGTGCCATTAGGTATGAGAATGTGACAAATGAAATATAGAAGACCAAGAAATTTCTTGGAACCCTTTTATACAACCTAGGACAAGTAACTTCTCCTAGTCAAGTCTATTTCTCATAATTTAAAAGATAGCAGCAGACAAGGAAATCCCACATGACATATTTTTCTTCAAATTAATAGTAATTCAATATGGTGTAAGTTCTAATCCAAAAAAAAAAAAATTGTTAAATGGTTATTGGAGGTATTCTTCAGAGTGATTATGAGATTCTATGCTGATTTCAAGTACATATCCTGGTTTTCTACATCTAGCCAATTTTCCTTATAAATCCACTAACCCATGAGTTTATCACTATAACATACTAGACAAAAAACTTTCTCCAAAAATGACAAGTTATTGGCGAGTAGCTTGTTGGTTTTCATTCCTACCCTTCTTATCTCCAGCAAACTCTAGTTTCACACCATTGTCACAAACTTCTTCTCACCCTTTCTTGGGCCAACATTGCAGTAGCAGTGAAAAAACAGCCTTGCTCCAACTCAAAAGGGATTTATCTGCAGCCAAACCTGAATCCTCTATTCCTCTCCAGCCTTCCTCAGGTTCTTTGCTTACTTCATGGAAGCCTAACACTGATTGTTGCTCATGGGAAAGTGTCAATTGCCATGAAGTTACAAAACATGTGTTTGGCCTTAACCTTAGTGGTCACAACCTTTCTGGTCTTGTTAATTCAATCAAGTTTCTTAACCTCCCCTACCTTGAAAGGCTGAATCTTGTCAACTGCAATATTGGAGAAATCCCGAGTTTCGTGCAGAAACTAGGTGGGTTGGTTGAGCTTGACCTTTCTATCAACAAAATCCATGGCAAAGTGCCTAAATGGATTTGGCTGTTAGAAAGTTTAGTTTACTTAAATCTGTCTAACAATTTCTTGGATGGATTTGAAGCACCACCTTCTGCTCCATTTTTAAGCTCTTTGACCTCTCTCGATCTTACCTGCAATTTAATAGAAGGATCGATTCCAACTCTACCAATCTCTATCAGCTTCCTCTCACTTGCAAAGAACAAGCTCACTGGAGAGATTCCTGTATCATTATGCAGCTTGAGCAACCTGACAATCTTGGATGCCTGTTATAATTACATGTCAGGCCAAATTCCAAAATGTCTTGAGGTCCTTGGTGATACCCTCATCGTACTAAATCTGCGGAAGAATAGATTTTCCGGATTGATGCCCTGGAAATTCACTAAAGAATGCAGCCTCAAGACACTCAACTTATATGCTAATCAGTTGACAGGGAAAATTCCAATGTCTCTGAAGCATTGTAAACGCCTTCAAGTTTTAGACCTTGGAGATAACCAGATTAACGACACGTTTCCTTTCTGGTTAGGGGTGCTTCCCGATTTGCGTGTTCTTATCCTACAATCAAATAGTTTGCGTTGTCCCATTGGTGAGCCATTGGCATCAAATGACTTCCCAATGCTTCAAATCTTGGATCTATCCTCGAATTATTTCACAGGAAATTTGCCATTGGATTACTTTGCAATATGGAAGTCAATGAGGATCAAGTTGAATGGGTCACTGATGTATATGGGATCTTACTATTACAGGGAGTGGATGTCAATAACAAGCAAAGGACAAAGAATGGATGATATAAACATCTTAACAATTTTCAATGTCCTAGACCTGTCAAACAATCTTTTTGAAGGAGAGATTCCTGAAGTGATTGGTGATCTCAAGTTGCTAGAGGTACTCAATCTGTCTACAAATAATCTGATAGGTGAGATCCCACTATCTTTATCAAAGTTGACATTGCTTGAGTCCTTAGACCTCTCAAAAAACAAGCTCATAGGTGAGATCCCAATGAAACTATTAAGCTTGACATTTCTATCGGTTCTCAACCTTTCGTATAATAGGTTAGAGGGGAAGATTCCAATAGGGAATCAATTTTCTACCTTCGCTAATGATTCCTACGAGGGAAACATTGGGTTGTGCGGGTTCCCATTGTCAAAGAAATGTGATGATGTTGAAGATCATCAGTCATCAGGAGCTCAACGAGAAAGCATCCTTTCGGATCCAATTAGTCCATTTAGTTGGAAATTTGCTTTGGTTGGATATGGATGTGGGGCGCCTGTGGGAGTTGCCATTGGTTACATCTTGTTTTGGAGGACCAAGAGATGCACTAAGTGGATTGAACAATCATTCAAGGCAAAGAAACGGCAGAAAAATGAACAGAATCGAAGAAGAAGAAGAAAGTTCAAGTAGATGGAACAAATGGTAGAAATATGTATAATATGCTCTCTTTTTTTATAGCATAACTTGTTAGGACAAGGTAGGATTAAACATATATAAAGTAATTGTGGCATATAAGCAAATAAGAGAACAAGTCACAAATTCACAGGGCTCAGCTTGAAGTCAAAATCCAAAGGTGAAGCCAAATCAAAGAAATAACCATAAAATAGATCCAATGCGCAAACACGTCCAAAATACATCTCGGCAAATCATCAAATTTCCATTTCATTATTGAGTGAGAGTATGCATGTGTGTAAAGAAGCAAATCCATGAGAGTTGCTGATGAGAGAATCTGAGAGCTAAGCCAGCACTCAAAAAAGGGAGAGAAATGTTGGCTCTTGGCTGTGCAAGTAACATGAATGTCTCGGTTGCTATTGCTTTTAATAACCAAGCTTCTTCCTTATTGTGACAGACTCTCAATGCATATATATAGACACTGGATGACAGCAAATTCCTGAATATTCTATCTTATCCCTAACTCTGCTTCACTAAATAGAAGGGATTCTTTTAACAACAAGTTCATATCACAAAGTTGCTTCACTATCAATTAATCAGTCTCTTTTTAGTGATAATTTGAAGAATCAAAACCCAGGGCTCACCGCATTTTGGTTATTTTGAGTTTCTTATCCTAGTTACTTGTGACATGATCACTTCATTCAGGCCTAGTCCTGACCCTGTCACCGGAACAAGAAATTAACTACTCTTACATGGATGCCGTTAGAGTAAATCTTGGTAGTTGAACACCTCTTCTCTTATACCTGATTCCTTTTCTATTCCCTATCCTTTCAGGTTTGGAAATGTTCAGACAAATTACCTTAAGCCTCCTAATTTTGTGTTGTGATGTTTCAGGTAATATCCAGACATGCCTTTGTTTCAATATCTGTGCAAGTATGGGATTTGTATGGCTCATGTTATCACCCCTTCAACTAGTATGAAGTACTTTTATGGTGAATTTCAGGACTTTTGGATGCTTGGTTGATTAGTCCATTTACGCGAGCACCATTAAGTGGCTATTTTCATCTGTATACGAAGCATAAGAGAGTTTCATTTGTTGCGAAGTTTGAGCCATATATCGTCTCATAAATTTATATCATTCAATCGCAAATCGACAATCAAAGTGTTACCTTGAAAATGGTCATAATGCTTTCCTCTATGCTGATATTCAGAGCTGTTCAGATTATAGCATCAAAGATATCAGATTTCCATAGCATAGAATGACTTTCAGACTTTCAGTTGCTGCTGCAATCATGTCGTTTGCCGACTCTTTTACAGGATTTGGACTTGGATTTACTAAGTAATTTGTAGGTGCATGTATATGAACAAATCTGTGAGAATTCAGTGCAGTATAAAAGAAATATCAGGGATGACTCTGTTTTTGTAGAGTCAGATTTTTTGCCTCTTCAGATACGTTTTACATTAATCACCATTGACTTCAGTCTTCAGGATCTTACATCTGGTCATGCTTGGAAGGAAACAGCAAGGAAGAAGCCTAATTAATGACCATTACCTAAGTAAAGAAACATAAGAATCAAATGAAAGATTTCGTCAACGAAATTATTTTCTTCTTTTTCTAAATGTCAAGCATGATGGATAAGGAAAGAGTATATTTACATTAAATGGATAAGGAAAGAGTATATTTACATTAAATGGATAAGGAAAGAGTATATTTACATTAAATGTGTTAAGAATTTTGAAAAAAAGTCTTGGCCGATTTGTGTACTGGCCGGTTTGAGAATATTTATAAAAAAAAATGAATCAAGTAAAATTTTAATAGTATTTGATAAAATGGTTATCAATACCATTTTTTATTAATTTAACATAAAGTTTTTTATTATATATATTGATATTCGATCAAGAAATCAACCATATTTTTTAGCTGTTACCACAAGATTCGGTTTCAAAAAAGTTATTGCACTTTTCCTCACCTTTGAATGATTTATATTAGAAAAAAAAAACTCAACTTACAAAAGTTTTCTTAAAATTTAACTAGCGAGGAGTTGGTACCACTTGTAACCATGCACTAGATGACATAATTTGAAATTTCTTGGAACCTACTAATGATGTTGGCTCCAATCCGTCAGAGGCATTCGGTCTCATAGTTCTGAGGAGGATTTTGTCATAGAAAAACTTCTCAAGAGAGGTAGTAGCTTGAATTTATGAGCTCTGTGGACCCTTAATTCTTAATTTTTATGGAATATTGATATTATCATAGCTTTTATAGTCAAGGGGGTTGGAAACTAAAAGCACATAGCTAAGGTTTCCAAAGATGATGTCATTGATGATATTAGTCGAAATATGTTACATGATTGACCCTCAACCATGCTCATAACCTCATAACTTTTCCTTCCCCTACCGTAACTTTTCTCTCAAATATACCAAAGATTCAGCTCTATATAAACTTCATCTCTTAGGTTTAAAAAGGGTTGAAGAAGCAAGTATCATGACTCCCTTTTCTATTATTTCAATTGGGGATTTGATAGTTGGTAGACTAAAGAAGTGTTTCAGGGTTTTAATGATGTTGAATATATTGATTTGATATATGGATGGTTTAAGATGTGTAATTAATGTTCAGGGTGTTAATTTTAGCTTAAAAAGAACTAATAAAGGACTCAAATTATGGGTTTCAAAGGAACAAGTTGATTATCTTTGGATTTGTAGTTTTGAAGACTAGTATATCGAGATTCTGGAATTCTGATCGACTAGTTGGTATGCACTAGTCGACCAGTTGGATTGATGTTGTTGGTCGACCAGTTAGTTTTAATCGACTGACCAGTTGGCTTGTGGTGGCAATCGACCGATTGATCAATTCAATCGATTGGTCGATCGAGCAGTGGGTTCAATCGGTTCTTTTAGGTTTGATTAGTTTGAGATATGTTTGAGATCGATCGAGTGAATCAGTTCCGCTTTATAATTACATTTTGGTCTATAAGCTTAGAGTTATAATCTTTTATATTTTCTGCTTCAAGTAATTTTGAGTGTTTTTCCGTATTCGTTATAGGTTCTGCTTACATTCCTACTAGCAATCCTCAATAGTCTCAAGTTTTGTATTTATTTGTCTTTTGCTCTGTTTTTTAGGTGAATGAGATAGTCTTTAATATGCATGTAATATAAATAAATATATGTGTTGATTATATAATGAGTACAACTAGTTATTTTCTTTAACATTTATATATGTTGCTTTATTTTCTGAGTACTCATCCATTCTTGAATTTGCACTTGCATTCCATTGAATTAAATTCTATTTGACATGACATTCATTTACTTTGATAATTATGTGAAAATTCATTGTGTCTTAATATTGGGATACATGTCAGCAACTACATAATAATAGAGAGTTGTTAGTCTATATACATATAATAGTCTGTATACTTGGTTGGTAAGAGAAACAGTAGCCTGTGGCGATTGATCCTCCCATAATGATCGAGGCCACAAACCTTATCTGTTATTGGAACTTTAAGGTTTTGTCTATTATCTGACATGTATTTCACTATCATATTACTATTATGCTCAATATGTATATACATCTGTTTATGTTCTTATACTACCATGATATATATATATATATATATATATATATATATATATATATATATATATATATATATATATAAATGTTATTTCCTTATTAAGTTGGTTGAACTCACCTCTTCATTTTGATATCATTTCATGTTCTTAGCTTCCGTTTACAGGTTGATCTTTGATTAAAAGTTTCTGCTACTTTGTTTGTTGGTATGTCTTGCTTGTTCCCGCAAGGCTTTTCTTCTTATTCTTTTTTATTCGATGTAGAACTTATTGTCTTTGGTAGAGAATAATTTTAAATATATATTGGAATTTCATCTAACAGCTTAAGTTATTGGATTAAGATGACTCTTTGATATGATATCAGAGTCTTCATGACCAACCGGTCACAAGTTTTGAATCTCTCTATCCTCATTTATTTGATAAAAAATAAGTATAAGGTAGTGTGGGTTTCTGCAAGTTTCAAGCTCAAAGAGCTTTCACTTGAGGGAGTGTGTTAAAGAATAATATAAATCATATCTTAAGACCTCACCTACCAGCTTAAGTTATTGGATTGAGATGGTTCTTTGATAGCCTTCCACAAACTTGAATCTCTTTACCTAGCATTAACATGAGGAACTCTCATTAGATTTGTAAATCATATCTTGAGACCTCACCTAACAGCTTAAGTTATTAGATTGAGATGGTTTTGTTAGCCTTCCACAAACTTGAATCTCTTTACCTAGCACTAACATGAGAAACTCTCATTAGATTTGATATATTTTCCCCTTAATATTTTCACCCAAAGATTATCACTCTCATACATCACTCCCCAAGCTAGTTTCATCACAAAATACATATTTACCTCATGCATCTTTTTTAACCCTAACCCACCTTCAATTTTAGGTTTGCATAGTTTTCAATCCTAATCTACATTTTCTAATATTATTAAAGGTCAAAACCACTTACACCTACATTAAACTCACATTTTAAAGATGAATCATTAACACCTAAATAGGAGTTATTGATGACCAAGTTCTGGTGGGTAGAAATTTTTCTCTCTCCTCTCTTTTTTTTATGACATTTTCTCTTCTTTCTCAACTATCAGGGATTGAAAATGTAAGAGAAATAAAGTTTTATGACTTAATTGTAAATTTTTAAAAAGAAAAAAAGTGTAGAAAAACGCTCCTCATGAACAATATCAAAGGGTAAAACGACTTCTTTTTTAATATTAAATTTGATACTTGTTCTTTCATTTATTTAGTTGAACATTATAGATGTATTTGTAATAGCAATCTTTAATTTAACATAAAAAATAATATTTTCCATAACGTGCATGTGAGAGCATGTAAAGTGAAGCAAATTCTAAAATCTAAAACCATGTCAACATACCTTGCAAGGATAAAAAACAAAGAAATAAAATTTAATGACCAAAACGCAAAACACATAAAATTCCAGGGATTAAAAAGGAAAAGTGACCATAAACAATGACGTGAAAAGACAAATCAATCTTCATGAACAGTGAACTTACAATAAATTTCCGTCTGACTTTTTTTTGAAATTTTTAATTTGTTAATGGTTAATGTTAATGTTAATATTGTTTGGGAAGTCTAATTATTGTAACAAAAGAGAAACCACAATGATGATATATTCTTTTCATTTCATTTCAGGCTGCTGGTCTCTTTATGTTTAGACTGGACTCTTTGTATTTGGCCCAATTCACCCATCACTTGTCTGGTACTTGTGCCACTAGACTTGCTACAAGTTTGTATTTCCTCCAACTAAATCTATAAAATTAGATAATTGGCAATCACATTATTAAGGTGTTTTTTTTTAGATCCTCAAAAACATTATTGGCCATGTTCACAAGCAAGAGACATGGATTTAATTTTTTATATATATAATTACACTACAGCAATATTCTTACAAGTAACAACAACAAATGGTAGAGCTAGCATATTATCGAACTGGTGTCAATTTTTCTAATGCCAATAAGGCTGTAAGTCACTAAAACCTGTGGTAGATAATGACTTGATACCTAATCTGACTTCAGGATCTCACATCTGGTCATGCTTGGAAGGAAACAGCAAGGAAGAAGCCTAATCAATGAATGACCGTTACCTAAATAAAGAAACATAAGAATCAAATGAAAGATTTCGTCAATGATATTCTTGGAAGGAAACGTTAACCCCCAATCGCCGTGCATGATGGACAAGGAATGAGTGTATTTACATTAAATATGTTAACAGTGCTTTTAAGATTGCTTGAAAAAAATAAAATTGTCTCAGTTGATTGTAAACTAGTCCGAGAATATTTAATATATATATATATATAAAAAACACGTATCAACAAAATTGTTAATAATAATTGGTAAAATGGTTATTATACATGTTGATATTCGATCATTAAATCAACCATGTTTTAATTACCTCAAGATTCGGTTTCAAAAAAGTTCTTGCAGTTTTCCTCACCTTTGAATGATTTAAGGAAAATCGGAGAGAAAAAGATAGCTCAAATTACACGATTTTTCATTAAAATTTGACTAGAGAGGATCAGTTGGTACCACCTGAAGTTTCATGGAAACTGTGATAAAGTGGCACAAATTTGTCATGCTCAGGCTTATAGTCTTTAGGTGGATTTTGTCCTAGAAAAGCGTCTCTCCAAGAAATGGGCGGTACCATGTGTTTATAAACTGCCTACACCTTCAATTTCTAGCCCATGGAGGATATTAGTATCATCATAAACTTTATATAGCATTTGGTTACTCATCTGGAAAAAAAAGATAATAGAGATAGAACAAAAAAGAAAACAGAAAATAAGATGGAGACTGAATGTGTTTGATAATGATGTATAAGACATAATGATTGTCTCTGTGTCTTGTTAATTAAGTTATGATGGATAAAATAAAATAAAATATAAAAAAGTCTATTTTACCAAACTTACATATTTTTAAAAATAATTAAATGTTTTTTTTTTACTTTAGTTTATATTGAGTGTTGAAATCAATAATATTATAATAACCATGGTTATAAAAAATTGATTAGACAGGTTGACATAGGGCATGGACTCATCCGAATTTAAGAAAAAATAGAGGAAATATTAACTTGACCTACCCCGGTAAAAAATCTAGGTCAACTCGGGATAAAACAAGGATAAAAAACTCGTTGATTTTTTTGAAAAATTTTTCTTGTCAAAATAAGGTTGCTGTGATTATTTTAAAAAAAATTGGGTTAGCTGGGTTGTCCCTCCTAAACCATGACTTGAACTTTGCTTATAGTCAACTCTCAGGTCAGGTTTTAAAACCATAATAATAATAACTTTTATCCATACGTTGACTTTGTCAACTCTTGTTAACCCTTTTGATTTGTGACCTGGGCTTTGCCCCGATTGACCCCCGAGTTGAGCTTTATAATTATGATAATAACAAATTTTATCCTTACATTGACCCGGGTTAACCAGAGATGACCCTCCTAATTTATGCCTCGAGCCTTGCCCAAGGTTGAACCCCGAAATAAGTTTTAAAATTATAATAACCCCTCTTATTTTATGTTGACTCGGGTCAAACTAGGCTGACCCTTCTGACACATGACCCGAGTCTTACATCGATTCGACCCTGAGTTGTTTTTAAAATTATAATAATAATCAATTTTATTTTTATATTGACCGAGGTCAATGGTCAACCTCATTTGTGACATAAGCCAACCCTCGAATCGGATTTTAAAACTATGATAATAACTACTTTTATTGTTACACCGACTCAAGTCAACCCAGCCCTTCACCCAAGTCTCGAGTAGTGACCCGCTAAGGATCAACCCTAGGATGAGTATTAAAAATATAATGATAATTATTTTTATCATTACATGTCTTACTTAAATAATTTTGGAGTTAAAAGATTTTTATAAGGATATTTTAGGAATAAAAAATAATAAATATTATCTCTAAGGACTTATTCCCTTCATTGCTTTCTGTTTTGAAAGTACATAAACTCACTCAAAATTTATTTCAGATATAAATTTATTTTTATATTTTTATTTATATTTCTTTAACCAAATATATTTTTATTTATAATATATTTAATTTTTATATCCGAAAACAGTAATCAAATCATAAATGATGAGCTTAGAAGTTGAGAACACATAGCTCATGTTCCCAAAGATAACGTCACTAATGATATTGATTTAATTTTTTTTTACAAGTTATTTAAACACTCGGATATGAGATAATGGTCTGTCACTGTCAATTCAACCTAGTATTAGTAACCACTCCTTTCTAGCCTAACTTGTGATCTCACAATTCTTGCTATTACAGCACATGTACATGTTCCGTTTGATTTTTCAATTGTTTTATTGGAATACTGGGGACACTTCTCCTCGTATATTTTCAAGAAATTGGGTGGTAATTTCTTGAGTCGTGACTAGCACGTTGCAATGGCTCTGGCCATCATGCTAGCTCGGGATCTTATAAATTCAGAGACCATCACTGCAACTATATACCAACTCTCTATATCTCCCAAAATGAAGAATCATTGCAAAATTGTGCTTTGCTTTCTATTCTTGTGTTTCTCATCTCCAACAAATTCCACATCGTTGTCATCACAATCTTCTTCTACTCATTCTATTTCAGTCCAACATTGTGTTGACAGTGAAAGAACAGCCTTGCTCCAACTCAAAAGGGATTTGTTAACAGCTCAACCAGATTCTTCTTTTCCTCAACATCCTTCCTCAGGTTCTTTGCTTCCTTCATGGAAACCCAACACTAACTGTTGCTCCTGGGAAGGTGTCGCTTGTCATCATGTCTCAGGACATGTGATCAGCCTCGACCTTAGCAGCCACAAACTATCCGGCACTTTTAATTCAACCAACCTTCTTCATCTCCCTTTCCTTGAAAAACTCAATCTTTCCAACAATAACTTTCAGTCGTCTCCATTTCCCTCCAGGCTTGATCTGATTTCCAACTTGACACATCTTAACTTTTCAAATTCAGGTTTTTCAGGACAAGTACCTTTGGAGATATCGCGGCTGACCAAATTGGTTTCTCTTGATCTCTCCACTTCTCTTTTGGATTCTTCAAAACTTGAGAAACCGAATTTTGTAAGGCTTGTGAAAGATTTGAGAAGCTTAAGGGAACTTCATCTTGATGGTGTCAATATATCAGCAGGTGGTGGCGACTGGTGCATTGCCTTACCTCTGGCAACCCCTAATCTCCAAGTTCTGAGCTTGTCAGATTGTCATCTCTCAGGTCCCGTTTGTGAATCACTCAATCAACTTTCATTGCTTTCAAAGCTTGACCTTTCTCGAAACAATCTCTCTTCAATGTTTCCGAAAAGTATCATGCAGCTGCCAAACCTGAAGACTCTTGATTTATCGAGCAATACGCCTCTTTCAGGGACTTTGCCAGAATTTCCAATAGGCAGCAAGTTAGAAGTTTTATCTTTATTATTCACAAGTTTTTCTGGAGAAATCCCATATTCAATTGGCAATCTTCAATTTTTGATTAAACTGAACTTGAGGAATTGCAGTTTCTCTGGATTGATACCTTCTTCTCTTGCAAGCCTAAACCAACTTGTTGATTTGGATCTCTCATCCAACAAGTTTCTGGGATGGATTCCATTCCTTCCACCATTAAAGAAAGGCCCGAGACTACTCGATTCAGTAAACCATATTGGGTTAGAGAATCTAGGCTCTCTTTTTATTGAGAGCAATTCCATGGAGGCGACTTTGAACTCCTCACTTTTTGAGCTACCTTCCCTGGAGAAATTGCTACTAAGTCAAAACAGGCTTAGTGGCGTCCTACAAGATTTTGAACGAGCTTTTTTATCGCCCCTAAGTGTTGTTGATCTAAGCATCAACAATTTGGAAGGGCATATCCCTAATTCGTTTCTTGAACTTCAGAATCTTACTGAATTGAAGCTTTTTTCCAACAACTTTAGCGGTGCCATCAATTTAAGCATGATCAAGAGCATTGAGAGCCTTGCATTCCTTCAGTTGTCTGACAATAGCCAATTGACTATTGCCTATTCAAGCAACTTAAAACTACCCCAGCTTCAAAGATTGTGGTTTGACTCCTGCAATGTTAGCCGAATCCCAAGTTTCCTACGAAACCAAGATGGATTAGTTGAGCTGGGCCTTTCGAACAACAAAATCCAAGGCATACTTCCCAAATGGATATGGCAATTAGAAAGCTTGTCTTACTTGAATTTGTCCAACAACTTTTTGACTGGGATTGAAACACCAGTTCTTGCTCCACTATTCAGTTCTTTGACCTTGCTTGACCTTAGTTATAATTTCCTAGAAGGATCATTCCCTATATTTCCACCCTCTGTAAACCTCCTTTCGCTTTCTAAGAACAAGTTCACTGGAAAGCTTCCTGTATCATTTTGCAACATGAACAGTTTAGCAATCCTGGACATTTCCTATAACCATCTGACTGGTCAAATCCCACAATGTCTTGGGAACCTTAGTTCCGCTCTCACAGTAGTAAATCTAAGAGAGAACCAGTTTTCTGGGTCCATGCTTTGGAATTTCACTGAAGAATGCAGTCTGACGACGCTCAATCTCTATAGGAATCAGTTCAAAGGGGAAATACCAGCGTCTTTGGGAAATTGCAGAGGACTCAAAGTCTTAGACCTCGGTGACAACCAGATTAATGACACATTCCCTTTTTGGTTAGGGAAGCTTCCTAACTTGCAAGTCCTTATCCTCCAATCCAATAGATTACATGGTTCCATTGGTCAGCCACTGACACCAAATGACTTCCCAAAGCTTCATATACTCGATCTCTCCTCGAATTACTTCACTGGAAATTTGCCATCTGACTACATTGGAATATGGCAGTCAATGAAGATGAAGTTGAACGAAAAATTGTTGTACATGGGAGGCTTCTACTACAGGGATTGGATGACAATAACAAACAAAGGACAGAGAATGGAAAATATTCACATCTTAACCATTTTCACTGTCCTAGACCTCTCAAACAATCGTTTCGAAGGAGAGATTCCTGAAATGATTTGTGATCTCAAGTTGCTACAAGTACTCAACTTGTCTAGAAACAATCTCGTTGGCGAGATTCCAACATCTCTCTCAAAATTGGCAAAGCTTGAGTCTTTAGACCTCTCACAGAACAAGCTCACAGGGGAGATACCAATGCAACTAACAGACTTGACATTCCTCTCTGTGCTCAACCTTTCTTACAATAGATTGGTTGGGAGAATACCGGTAGCCAATCAATTTTTAACGTTCGCTAATGATTCCTATGGTGGCAACTTGGGACTATGTGGATTTCCATTGTCAAGGAAATGTAGACATCTTGAGAACGATCCATCAGGAAAGCAACAAGAGGACTCAGGAAAAAAAGGTACTCCATTTAGTTGGAGATTTGCACTGGTTGGATATGGTGTTGGAATGCTTCTGGGAGTTGTCATTGGTTACATGTTGTTTTGGAGGACTACTGGATGCAGCAGGTGGATTGAACTGTTTTTTAAGGCAAAGAAATGGTAGAAAGAAAAAAGAGTGGAAATAATTACTTTAAAGAAGATACATGCTAACTACATTAAATAAAGTTTCAATCCCTCTTAATATCCTTAGAGGCTTTACTTTGATAATTTTAAGAGTGATGAGAAAATCTCTCATATCTATCCTCTCCTGCGGTTTTTAGCAGCAATTCTTGTCTCGTTATCAAATTAGCATTTGCAACTTGTGTAACTGCACCGGGTAATGAATATTCTTTGAGCCAGAATTTCAAGTTCATTTCTGCAGCAAACATTTCATCTGAGGGCTTTCTTCTTGTAAAGTTTGCATCGTACCTTTGACAGAAACTATCCCTTCTGATCAGAAAGAAAAACTAATATAACCCTCTATCTGGTAGAATTTTACTGCGTAATTTGATAATTTTAATAGTGGGGAAGATGAAATGCACATGTCAAGACTACATAAGTAAATCCTTTACACCGAATTTCTACATTATTCATTAACAACGAGTTGTTGTGCTCGTAACGAATTATTTTCCTAATTCGGTATTCTAAAGTAGTGGCGAATTTCACATATAACTCATTGATTAGTTAATATTTCTCAAATCATTGTCGTCAAACTCATCCCAATCCGGGTGACTGAGTTGTTGATTCAATCAGGTCAACAAGATCACAGAACTGCCCACACCAACTTACTAAAGCTAAACCGAGTTTAATAACTATAACCGATACCCTTTTTAACCTTTGAGTGAAAGACTCGACGTATGTGACTATATATTCCTTCATGAGCCCCCATCCCAACGTCTTTGACCAGCTCCCAGTCTCCCCTCCATCATATCAAGATGATTGGAAACAAGAGGTGATAGTGCAGAATTTCTTGGGCCTGATTTGATGGTGTGCTCTTACTGGCCTAGAGTTGGGTCTGTTCTTCGGTTGTATGTGTGAAATACAAGATATATATTAGCATAATATATTAAAAACAAGAAGATCACAAGAAAGTTTTTGAAAGTAGGGGATCTGCTATCAAGCTCAATATTATCAGAATGAAAGAAATGGACAATCTATTTCAACCTTTACATTTGTATAGATTATAAAGAAGACAAAAAAAAAGAAAAAAGAAAAAAAAAAGCAAACATAAACCAGATTGGCCTCAGAATTAAATCACCTCAGATGCTCTCACGATGAACTCCAATTTTCCCTTCATATCTATGTAACAAGTAATAGAGAACAACAATTATCTTTACTTCATTAACTTTGTTCTTGCAGGTTTAGACTTCAATTTAACACACGTGATTTATTTCATCATTTAAGCAGCTTATAATTATAAAAATAACAGGTATTCTGCATGTCCTCTCATCTCCTAGCCTTCAATATCGTATCCCACCAGACTAAAGCTCCATGCTTTAAATAAACCATGCAGTTTTCACCATTCTTGAATATGAGATTCCCGTATACTTATAAAGTGATCTATCACATTCAGCTAACCAATTAAGAAACTTCTCTACTCCGAAATCACCACTTAAAGAAGAAATCTCAACCTTCATACAATAATATTGATCATATCATCCAAGAAAGGTCAGATTCGGATTTTGGTGTAAAATATCATACAGTTCAATTTTACACTATTGAGCATAACTCCAAATCCAATCATTGGATAGAGCTGAAACTTTACCAGAAGATTCCAAAAGTACTTCTCTATATTGGGGTAAATCTTTAGATGAATCAGAATTCAGGAATGACTTGCAATATAGATCAAAACAAGCTGTATGAACTTTGTTATTTACTTCCTTTTGACTTGTGGACTTCCTATTTGACAAGGATCCTTTTCCTAGAAGGATGTGGCAGCTTGTTTTGGGAATCTCTTAGTTCTACAAGGATCTTTAATGGGTTGCAACATACTTTTCAAGTGTGGAAGGATTCATTAATGTCTTAGAATCCTTTTCTTATAAGGATTCCTTATTCATCCTAACTACATAACGAAAGAATGACTGGTGGTATTTAATGACATTTTGATTTTTAGGATCATTTGGCAGATAAAGACTTAGGATTTATGAGCTTTATCTTTATTTTTGTTAGCTACAACCAAGGCTTGTTTAGGCTTAATTAATACTTTGTTTTCAGCTAGGATTTAAGGCTTGTTTGGATCAGATTATAGGCTTTTTAGTTTAAGGTTTTTGGGTAAGATTTGTTAGTGAGCCAAACAAATCCACTATGGAGATCTATTATGGTTTATTTTAGTCTAAATTCAATATAAATAGAGTCATAACAAGACATGGAGGGGACATAATTCAAATTAATAAAACTTCATTGTCGTACCTTGTTGTGTGAGTTGGTGAGATATTTTTCCTTTCTTGGTTCTCTAAAGAACTGGAAACGACTTATCGAAGAACAACTGACTTCATGCCGCCTTCCTTATGTTTTTTGTTCGTGAATCAATATTCATTGGGTGAGGGTTTTTGTTTCGAATAGTGTTGGTGTAACAGTCCGAACTGTACGACTCGAACAATGTTAAAAAATCCCAACATATCCTCTTTATTTGGGGGTAATTTTTTTTTTCTAAAAATTCGGCAGAGTTTCGTTTGCATTTAGGACATCCCAAGTTATCGACTACTATCAATTTACTCAATCAACCCATCATCACAAGGTCCCATAATTCCGGACCTTATATCAAACCTCATAATTCCACGCCTCATACATTCCACACAATATATATATATATATATATCCTACAAGTAAGTTCAATATGAATATAGTCCAAACATCATATCATAAAATTTAAAAGAAAAGGAATACTAACATGCAAAGAAAATATTTACAACATAATAAGTGTTCTTAAATATTTCAAAAGGGTTAATTACAAGATAACTAAAATACTACATGCTAAGCTGAACTTTTATAAATACATCAAGGTTTACATAATAGTATACCACATAAACACGTTAATTCCCTTTTTGTTTTGAGTTAAATATTTACATAAGCTTCACAAAGTAGAGTCCTAAACTAATGATTTTCCTGGATATTTGATGGACCTGTCACATAAATAAACATACCATTATGTTGATAAAGAATATATATATGCTCATGTAATAAATATGAATGAAGTATTAACTTTCTATCGGATCCATAAGAATTCTAATAGAGAACTTATATTTTGCTTGTAAATCTTTTAAACCCAATTAACATTCATTTTTATATTCTTAGTTTGAATACTCTTAATTACTTGCATGAACTGGGTGACCTTGCAAAGTCTAATCTTGTAATTCATTTCCCGTAAATCCTATCACGGATGCCATTAGCCGAAGCTAATCTTATAATTCATATCCCGGCAATCCTATCACGGATGCCAATAGCATCAATTTTTTATCGAATTTAAAAATGAATTTTTTTAAGATCATGTTTAGAATACCTTACCCGGTACAAATTAAGATTTTGATCTTCAATCAGTTGAAGACTTTCAACTCCCTCCTTTCTTTTCTTCTTGTTCAATTTCTTGGCAATCCTTTGCTCTCAAGTGTTTATCCCACCTATAAGCTCTTAATCTTGGATGGGTTCCTGAAATCTTAGTGTTTCTCTCTTGATTTCTCAAGAATGGGTATAAAACTCCCTATCTTCTCTCCTTATGGTTCCTACAGCTTTTTTTTGGTGAGGAGAGAGTATTTATACTCTATATTTTCCCTTATTTGCATTTAAGCCCCCCTTTTCCTTTAAGTGTATTAGTCTCTTCAATTAAATCCAACCCTCAATAGTACCGGGTTTATTATAATGTCTCGAATTATTTCGCCCGGAAATTTATATTCAAAAATTTCTGAATTTCTGTTTTTATTTAACCATATGCATGAATTTCTTCACTTTTATTTTTTTTTATTTATTTTTTTTATATTTTTTTCCCGGGGTTTACAGTTGGTGCCCAGATGAGTTATTTTTGTGTCGAAATCCTATCAAACCTGATTTACTTGGTTTTCCAGGAATTTATGTCTTTGCATATGGGTTGCTTAACCGAGTGTTCAAGAGGTTTACATCATTTGATATCAGAGCTTGGCTCTATTAATTAGGTTATATTCTTTTGAAATTGTTATTGCCGCAGAAAACTAAAATTCCTGGATTACTGGGATATAAAAAAAGGGGTTTGTTATTTTTTCCTGTTACTATCCAAAATATATCAATAAAATAAAAAGAGAAAAATAAAAGAAAATAAAAAAAAATAAAAAAAAAAGTCGTTCCAAAAGACACATATTTGTTATTGCCGCAGAAAACTAAACAAGAGGAAACTACATCAAATCAACTCAGAATTAGCTCAAATTTGATACTCTGATTACTGGGATCCTAATCGCAGAACATATTAATTTTGGGGTCAATTGGATATTGTTTGCTTAGGTTTTCAATTTTTTTGTCTAATTAGGTCTGATTCATAATGTTTTTGTGTTAGCATATCACACCTTATCATAAATTGCTGAAATTTAATATTCTGTCTATTTTGGTTGAAATTACACTACATCTCAAATTGTAGCTCAATTGAAAATCATTTACCTTAGGTTCGAGATTTAGACTTAACTTGTCGTAAACAAGTCTATATTTGCGTCGACTTTTAAAACTTGTTTTGTTTATGTTGTTTTCATTTCTTGTAGTATATTTACAACATATCTAACATATTTGGGTGTTTTTCCATTATATTTCATACTTCATTTCTGTTTTTATTCAAGTCTTTAGTTTCGTTCATATTTCGAATAGATTCGCTTGCTACTTGCGAGACTATCATCACAGTTTTGTCTTGCTTGTTTTCTACGTTTTTATTGCTTCTTGAGTCATATACACCTATTTAGATTGCGCTACTGAGTTGGTACTATTTGATATTGGTTTCAGTTCTGCATGAGTCGAAAGAAGGTGAGACGAGGGGAAAAGCCTAATTTTGAGTTAAACATGAGCAACATGAGGATATTTTTATACCATTAACCAATTTTTACAAGTACTATCATATCAGATTCAAAAAACACACCACCTCTTCCCGAGGATGAACTTAAGTTCCAACTTCAAGTCATGATGAAGATTGATTGAGAGGATGAATTTTAATATGGGGAATGTGTGCGACAGACTTGGAAGGATGTATAAACATGGTTATGACGCTGGTATAAGTACCTAAGATGCGAGGAAGGTTGGGGCTGATCCAAAATCAAACAATGGTAGTAAGGCTGAAAGGCCAATGTGGGCTGATTATGAGGATTTTGAGGAGGATGTTGATGATATTGGTAATGGTGGTTTTAATGATGAGACCATAAGCCATTGGAAAGGTTTTCAGCAGCCTAGAAAGCAAAAGGATTTTGGGAATAGAACTAGGGGCCAACTCGGCCAAATGGGAAATTTTTGTAACTTTAAGGACATGATGATGTAGATGGTGATTTGGATGCTATCAAACTGAAAATACCTACTTTTCAAGGTAAAAAACATCCCGAGGAGTATTTACAGTGGGATTGAGGAGGTGGATTTGATTTTTAAATGTTATAGCTATTCAGAGGCAAGGAAGGTGAAATCGGTAGTCATTGAATTTACACATTACACACTGATTTGGTGGGATTAGAATATGATTAGTAGAAGGAGGAGTGGATAAAGGCCAATAGCATTGTGGAAGGAGATGAAAGTGTTGATGAGGAGGTGATTTGTGCGTAACCACTATTATAGAGATTTATATCTAAAATTACAGGGTTTGAATCAGGGTTCTAAGTCCATGGATGAGTATTTCAAGGAGATAAAGATCACAATGATTCGGGCTAATATAATTAAGGATAGGCTATGATGGCTAGATTTCTTAATGGGCTGACTAAGGAGATTGCGAATGTGGTAGAATTACAACATGACGTGGAGTTGGAGGATATGGTCCATATGGAAACGAAGGTGGAAAGACAAATAAAAAAAGGGCAACACATGTTTTCAAACTAAATCAGGTTCATCTTTATCAGCATAAAGGCTGAATCAAAGAGGAGATAGGGCTACCCAACCAAAGCCTTTTGTCCCTACTAAAGTTGAACCACCTAATGTTAAGGTTGATAAGTGTAGAAGATTATTTTATGACCTTCAGGCTTCAATAAAAAATGAAGAATAACACCAAAAGGTTAAAAATAAAAAAGGGCAACAATGGTTATCATTCAGAAAAAATATATATATATATATATGCCAATGGATGACAAGGTGTGCTTATTTGAAATTATTATCAGCTAAAACTTTCATACAATGTTGTTGGATGCAAGTGCAGGAAAGAAAAGAACTTCAAAGGCTTCAACAAGAGGCTAATGAATTTTCCATTAAACTTATTGGTGATTCAAGGATGAGTCATCTTGAAGAGAGAAGGAATGATACGATCAAAGCAAGGTCAGTTTTGGATTTTGGCGTAAAATTTTCTACCATCCAGTTTTATGCTATTGAGGATAACTCTAAATCCAACCATTGGATTGAGCTAAAACTTTACCAGAGGATTCCATAAGTATTTGTCTATGATGGAGTAAACTTTTAGGTGAATTGGAGTTAAGAAAGGACTTACGATATAAGTCAGAACAAACTATACAAATTTTGTTATTTACTTTCTTTTTACTAGTGAACTTCCTATGTGGCAATGATCCTTTTCCTACAAGGATGTAACAACTTGTTTTGGGAATCTTCTAGTTCTACAAGTGTGGCAAAGATTTTAATGTTTCAGAATCCTTTTCTTACAAGGATTCCTTATTCATCCTAGCTACAAAAAGAAAGAACGGATGATGGTATTTAATGGTATTTTGGTTTATAGGATCATTAGATAGATAAAGACTTAGGACTTATGGGTTTTATCTTATTATATGGTGTTCGCGATAAATGAATCACAAAATATAGATGTTCTCTCAATAAAAGGTCTAAAAGGAAAATTACAAACCCAAGAAGAAAGAGTCAATGTGATTCAAGAGCATGTTGGGTGCACAAGCACTTTTTTAAAACAAGATGGTTCTGCATATTTCGAAGGAGGGTAGAGGACATGGATAAAGCTGAGGAAAAAGAGCAAGAGATAGATTTGGAAATCCAAGATCTAAGTATGACAAAACAAAAGTTAAATGTTACAATTATACGAAAATGGGTCATTATGTTAGGGATTGTTAGAATCCAAACAGAAGGGTTGAGGAGAATGTCAATCTTGTTATAGAAAAAGAGAAAGAAGTCACTCTATTACTATTCCATAATGAATGAATACAAACCAAAGAGAAGATGTGGTATTTAGACAATGGAGCCAACACCCATATGTGTGGAGACAAAGACAATTTTATAGAGCTTGATGAAGTAATTAGAGGTAAAGTTAACTTTGTGAATTATTCAAAGGTTGCCATCAAAGGAAAATGTATGATTTTGATTAAATTAAAAGATGAAAGTCATCAATTTATTGGTGATGTCTATTATATACTAACGATAAAAAGCAACATATTAAGCTTAGGACAATTGTTGGAGAAAGGGTATGAGATTAAGATGAAATATCATACTTTAACATTACTTGACACTAAAGGAGATATGATTGCAAAGGTAGCCATGACAAAGAATAGAATGTTCATACTAAACATAGAGACGGATGTTCCTAAATACCCAAATGCATGTGTGAAAGATGAAACTTGGCTTTGGCATATGAAACTTGGGCATGTAAACTTTGATAGCTTGAAGATGATGGCACAAAAGGAGATGTTAAAGGGTCTACTATCCATTATACATCCAAATCAGTTATGTGAAGGATGTTTAATGGGAAAGCAATTTCATAAGACTTTTTCAAAGGAGTCTACATCAAGAGCAAATCAACCCTTATAAGAAATACATGTCAATGTTTGTGTTCTTATCAAATCATGTTTGTTTGATCATGGTATAAGGAGACTCCTAACGGTGCCTAGATCCGTATAACAAAATGGTATGGTGGAGAGAAAGAATAGAAGTATCCTTAATATGACAAGAAGCATGCTCAAAATTAAGAAGATAAACTCTACAACATTTAAAAGTTTAGTTAGGAGTTTGAGATATTTGACATGTACTCGTCCAGATATTCTTTATGGAGTAAGACTTGTGAGTAGGTTTATGGAAACACTAACTATGACTCACATCAAAAGCCTCAAAGCAAATTCTATGATATATCAAAGAAACCATATATTTTGGCTTATTCAATGGTTATTCTAATAGCTTTGTTCTTGTGGGTTATAGTGATAGTAATTGGGTTGGAGATACAAATGATAGAAAAAGCATTGTAAGTTTTGTTTTCTACATGGGAGACACAATTTTCATATGAAGTTCAAACAAGCATTCTATTGTCACATTATTTTTTTGTTTTTTTAATTTTGTTTTTTTGAAGTTTCAGAGGAAACTGAGTTTTTTTTATATCAGATATATATCTTACAGTGTAGTTTGCAGTTTGATATTATGCAAAATATTTGAAAAAAAATACAAGGGACTCACAAATATTTTTAAAATGCGCTTTGGAAAATTTGATTTTTTTTGTTTTTTAAAATATATTTTAATATTTTAATATTATTATTACATATATTAGGCTGGACTTGGTTTAGCCATCTAGTTGGGCTGAAATGGGTCCATCCCGACTCAATTGGGTTGGGTCGATTGTCAACCTAACATCTTTCTTTTTTTGGGGGGGCTGGAATGGACCCGACCCAACCATTTAGACTAGGCTGAAACAGGTCAAACACAGCTTCCAAGTTCATTATTTTGCAGAATGTGAATCAATGTTCACGTTTTGCATGCAACTGGAGAAATTGTAGGTCGTAGGGGGAAAGTGAAGGAAGGAAGAGGAAGGCTACCTGACGTGGAGAGGATGTGGTTGTCGTCACTAGTCTAGCGTGAGGAAGGTGGAGGCGTTGGTGGCTCACGGCGTGGTTGGAGAGAGAAACAATAGCTATTGTGGTGCAGGAAGAAGAAGAAACTTGTGACAAAGAGGGAGAAGTTTACAGTGATTGTCTCTATCACCAATGAGGAGATGGGTTTGATAAGTTACTAGGTCGTCATCGGTCACGGCGTGGGGGAGGTTGTGGTGGTTGAGGAAGCGATGGAGAAAGAGAATGAAAGGATATGTGATTTTTAGCCAATTTTGGCACTAATTTCTTCCCCCTTAAAGCTTGGAATGCACCCTTATTTATAGGGGGTGGAAGAGAAACACTTTGTCTTTATTAGGGACAAATATTGGCCCTTGAATCGAACAAGAAGGATCCCAACCATTGGTTCAAAGTTGCTATCATGACATGAAAAAGTTACTAGCTAAAGGTTGCCTGAGTTGTCCATTTTGGATTGGCGTCGTGGCGGCTGTAGGTACAGTTGACCAACGAGACCTACTATAGGGTGTAGTACAATGTCAGACCATCATGGTGGTGTATGATTTGTCCGGTTTGGTTGAGAGATGGAGCATTTAATGTTCTTGAAAAGCAGCCACCTAGATAGTTTTTTCAGGTGACTAGAAAAAAGAAGATGAGCAATAACCAGACGATACATCGTTTGGTCTTTTTTTTTTTGCTGTTCAAAACGGTGTTGTTTTGGACTTTTTAGGGTTCTAATTTAAGGATTTGGCCAAAGTTTAGTCTGGTCCTTTGGCTTTTAATTGCTTTCAATTGCATCCCTAATTGGCCCTAAACTTTCAATTTTATGCAATTTTGCCCCTGACAAACTTCAATATCAGCCCCAGATTTCAACGAATTTTTTTATTTTGGTAATTGGTTTTGGATTTATTCAATTTCACCATTGATTTCAATCAATTGGGTCCTAGAGTTCGGCGCCTTTTTCAAAATGATCCTTGGTTCTGAATTTCTTTAATTTAACCCCTAATTGACCTCAAAACTTTGATTTTCTTGCGATTTTACCCCTGATTTGAACCAATTGACTTTGTAAAAATTTGATTTGGTCCTCTAAAATTCCAAGTTGGCTCTCAAACTTATGTTTTCCCCAATTAGATCCCTAACAAAATTAATTTTACCCTTGATATTCACCATGATTGCTTTCTAGCTACAAGCATAATTGTCAAATTAAATTAAGAAACCAACTTGAAAATAACCTCGATTACTAGGTCAACTTGTGGGTTACTATGCCAATTATTTTAGCCAAAATTATATTATTTCAATCTTAAAATAAACATTCTTGTAATTGACTCCGTTAAGTTTGAAACAGGTTTGTTCAGGTCAATTAAATCACTGACAACTTGGTAGGTCAAACAAGTTTCAATTTAACTGCTTACACAATTGTGGATATCTAGACCCATAATCGCTTCCTTGTAATAGAATGTAGGAAATTTCTACAATAAAGGAATCAACAAGAAACAATTCTCTAACATATAGTACTATCAATTACATCCAGGCAACTATAAAAAACATTATGTGAATGTTAACAGAACGAACTTACATATCTTTTTCCGTTTTCTTGAGAACAACTAACGTATTAATTGGCTGATCCTTTCACACACACACACCCATATTATCATATTCTAACAAGTCACATTTCAATTGAAAATTAAATAATGACATAATACGAAAGGTTTTCTTATGATACAGTATTGAGTAGTTGATTTTTTTGGCTCCACCACTGTATACTATAGAAATGTTTTCGTCTTTGACCCGTTCTAAAACTAGAGCTCTAGTGGTTCAGCACTTGATAGGCTAATTGCATGCGTTCAATGATTCAAAGCACCATCAAGGGAATCCAAGCCGAGTTTCCTTGAGTCAATGATTCAAAGCACGATCAAGTGAATCCAAGCCGAGTTTCCTTGAGTCAAGAGTGATGGAAGTCAAGTAATTAGAGGAACGTGTTAGGCCAATTTGGATGTCAGAATCATGGAATGAAAGTATCAAACTAACTATTTGGGATAAAAAAATAGTTGTGTTAAATCACTATACACATATCCAATGCCAGTGCTTAACTTATCTTTACAAAAGACCCACTAATTACGGTAAAATACTTGATTGTGAAGTAGATTGATTTGAAACCAAATTAATGATTATTTTAGGATGCTATCCTACTAGTTCCTAAATAATCAAAGGTTTTTTTTTTTCTTAAGAGACTCACTAATTAAAGTTAATAAACTATTTCTTCAACTACTATGTATGTCCATAAGGCACCATGCAATAAGCCTCCCTCTATAAGAAACATAAAATGGGGCTCCTAATTAGTAATTCATGCATGAATTGAAAAAAAGGGAAGACAACTTATAACTAGGCTTCTGAAAATTATTATAAAATTTCAATTTTTTAACAACACTATTATCATCACCTTCTTTTCAGCATATAGTAATATAAATTACATCCAGGTAATTACCAACAACATTATTTCAGAATGATATAATGATTTAGGAGTTTAAATTGATGTATTAGGGTGTCAGTTAGACTTAAACGAATTGATTTGTTGTCTGTATTATGGGTTTGTTGAAGAATAGTTTGTGTTTTTGAGTAATCTGCAGAATTGAAAACTGGCAAATCGGGATTCTAAGAATCCCGATCAACTAGTCAATAGGTTCACTTATGGCTACAACCCGACTAGTTGGTCTAAACTGGCTGATTGGTTGGTTTGTCTAGTGGTTGACCATGTGGTCAATCTGGTACAATACAAGGTATGACAATCTGTCACAAGATGCAACACATCCACGGGGAGAGAGGAGAGTAACACACTCAAAATAAGTTGATTCTATTGCTTCCAACGAAGAAAAGAAGGGTTGATTGTAGAGGAAGAACCAACAGAACTGTCAAAAACATGAGACGAAGGACATGTCATTGAGCCGTAACGAAGTGAAAAACACTTTGACCAAGGAGATGGGGCTTCATCTGCATTCACCAATAGAGATAATTTATGTTCATAAGTTTCAACGAAACAACTTGGTGGGTGTTTGATAGAGCAACGATAGCTGGAGTTTGTGTTTCCATAATATACAGAGGCATAACACAAGCTTGTGAGAAGGAGTCAGAGACATGCTCTGCAAGTGGAGGCTACTATTGTGGAGGAAGGACACCACCAGCAGCAACTTGTAGATGGCTGGCTGGCTGGGCTGCACCACCAGTGGTAAGGGAGAAGTCGATGGCAACAGCAGTAGAATTCATTTAGAAAAAGCAGAGAGAAGGCCAGTTGCAAGGGGGAGAGGAAGAGAGGAGTTCTGATGGCATAAGGCTCTGATACCAAGTTGAGAATAATTAGGAGGCTTGACCTATTGGTTAGCTAACCTTTTCTATATATATAAATGTGTGTGTGTGTGTGTGTGTGTAGGGCAATGTACAATAGTAATGGTGGAGATTACAACATAAGAGTATGCCTATAATATTTTCTATATAGATATATTCTATAATACACTCTATATATAAGATAACTTAGTGATTTCAAGTCTAAGGATCACTTACATAACTGTCATGTCATCCTTTCTTTAGACATATGATCTCTTCGTATGAAATTTTTATATGACTCAATTCAATGTATATGTTATCCGACAAGTACCTGCACATTAGTTCCAGGTATCCTTCATACCTTAACTTATGAGAGCAATCGTTTTTTTTCATAAACAAAAAAACATAATATGTACTTGTCTTAATAGTACATTGACTAGAAACATTTAAAAACAATGCTTAGATGCAATATAAATCTCATAATTATAACAATTTTATAATTTTCTTTGCAAAATATTTTGTCCCGTGAACTTTATCTTTACTCTAGATTTATTAATCAACATTATATTCATTAATTAAATATAAATAAATATTAAAAATCTTTATTAATAATATATATATATATTAAATGAATAAAATCAGTGCTATGAAAAATCAACCAATTAGCTATATTAAATATTCACTAACAATAACAAGTCACGTTTCAATTGACCATGACTAATGTAAGAAATCCTAAAAAATAAAAATTAAATACTGACAAAATACGAAAGGTTTACTTTTGATACAGTAATGAATAGTTGAATTTTTTTTTTGGCTCCACCACTATATTATAGTAAATTTTTCGTCTTTGACCCGTTCTAAAATTAGAGCTCTAGTAGTTGAGTGCTTGATGAGATTATTGCGTTCAATGATTCAAAGCATCATCAAGTGAATCCAAGCCAAGTTTTTTTTTAGTCAAGAGAGATGGATGCCAACGTAATTAGAGGAACGTTTTGGATCAATTAGGATGTCAGAATCGTCAAAATAACTGTTTGGGATAAAAAAGGTTGCATTAGTTGTGTTAAATTACTAAGAGATTTTTGGATCGTTTTGATGTACTAATTTCAAAAATAATTTTTTAAAATAAATAAAAAATTATTTTTATATATTAAAAAAAACATTTTAAAAAACAAATATTATCATACTCCTATAAATAGTGTTGATATTCACAAATATAATGGCAGTGCTTAACTTATCTTTACAAAAGACTACTAATTACGGTAAAATACTTGACTATGAATAGGAGGTTTTCACTTGCTTACCTTCTTGTTGAAGTAAATTGATTTGAAATCAAATTACTGTTCGTTTTTAGTATGGAATCCTATCTATTTCCTAACTAATTAATTTTTTTTTAAGATACTTAACTAATTAATGTTAATAATTAGTTATTAACTTCCATGTATGTCTATGTCTACGGCAACAAGCAATAAGCCTCCCTCTAAAAGAAATATTAAAATTGGCTCTTAATTGATAAAATCATGCATGAATTGAAAAAAGGAAAGCAACTCACTAGGCTTCTGAAAATTATTATTGAATTTCAATTTTTTTAACAAAATTGCTTATTAATTTTTTTTATCTGTATCGATTCCTTGAAAGAAACTTCATAGGAAGTATTAGGAAAATCTAAGAGTTAAGGATGTTTCATAAATTATATATAATGAAGTGATGGCATTTTCAGGATAATTTACGTTATCCATTAAAAACTTTTGAAAGATATTAAATAAAAGACTAAATTGGGGAATAAATTAGACTTTGAGGATCCAATTGATAGAAGTTTAAGTATGAGAACTATATTGAAAATTAATTTTATAGCTGAGGGATTAATTTGAGATTTATCCCTATTTGCTAATTACTCTCCTACCTGTTTGGAAGCAAGCTCTTTAAGTAGCTACACATGAACCAATTAATTATTATTATGTTAAATAATCATTGACAAATAATTATATAACTTATTCCTTTAAATTAACTAACCAGCAAATTAACATTTTTTAATTAGCATTGCCTTGAGATCCCAATTCAAGAAAGTTCTTGCACTTTCAATTTACTCAATCAAGAAAAAGAATACCCCAAGTTCTTCATTTTCTTAATTTTTTTACTATATAAAACAGTTGGTGCTATTTGGTATGAGAATGTGACACATGAAATATTATTGAAGACCAAGAAATTTCTTGGAACCTTTTTGTACAAACTAGGACAAGTAACTTCTCCTAATCAAGTCAAGTCTATATCTCATAAATTTGAAAGATAGCAGTAGACAAGGAAATCCCACATGAGATATTTTTCTCCAAATTAATAGTAATTACTTCAATATGGTGTAAGTTCTAATAAAAAATAATAATAATAATAGAGTGATTATGAGATTCTATGCTAATTTTCCTTATAAATTCACTAACCCATCAGTTTTTCACTATAACATACTAAACAATAAATTTTCTCCAAAAATGATAGGTTATTGGCGAATAGCTTGTTGCTTTTCATTCCTACTCTTCTTATGTCCAGCAAACTCTAGTTTCACACCATTGTCACAAACTTCTTCTCACCCTTTCTTGGGCCAACATTGCAGTAGCAGTGAAAAAACAGCCTTGCTCCAACTCAAAAGGGATTTATCTGCAGCCAAACCTGAATCCTCTATTCCTTTCCAGCCTTCCTCAGGTTCTTTGCTTACTTCATGGAAGCATAACACTGATTGTTGCTCATGGGAAAGTGTCAATTGCCATGAAGTTACAAAACATGTGATTGGCCTTAACCTTAGTGGTCACAACCTTTCTGGTCTTGTTAATTCAATCAAGTTTCTTAACCTCCACTACCTTGAAAGGCTGAATCTTGTCAACTGCAATATTGGAGAAATCCCGAGTTTCGTGCAGAAACTAGGTGGGTTGGTTGAGCTTGACCTTTCTATCAACAAAATCCATGGCAAAGTGCCTAAATGGATTTGGCTGTTAGAAAGCTTAGTTTACTTAAATCTGTCTAACAATTTCTTGGATGGATTTGAAGCACCACCTTCTGCTCCATTTTTAAGCTCTTTGACCTCTCTCGATCTTACCTCCAATTTAATAGAAGGATCGATTCCAACTCTACCAATCTCTATCAGCTTCCTCTCACTTGCAAAGAACAAGCTCACTGGAGAGATTCCTGTATCATTATGCAGCTTGAGCAACCTGACAATCTTGGATGCCTGTTATAATTACATGTCAGGCCTAATTCCAAAATGTCTTGAGGTCCTTGGTGATACCCTCATCGTACTAAATCTGCGGAAGAATAGATTTTCCGGATTGATGCCCTGGAAATTCACTAAAGAATGCAGCCTCAAGACACTCAACTTATATGCTAATCAGTTGACAGGGAAAATTCCAATGTCTCTGAAGCATTGTAAACGCCTTCAAGTTTTAGACCTTGGAGATAACCAGATTAACGACACGTTTCCTTTCTGGTTAGGGGTGCTTCCCGATTTGCGTGTTCTTATCCTACAATCAAATAGTTTGCGTGGTCCCATTGGTGAGCCATTGGCATCAAATGACTTCCCTATGCTTCAAATCTTGGATCTATCCTCGAATTATTTCACAGGACATTTGCCATTAGATTACTTTGCAATATGGAAGTCAATGAGGATCAAGTTGAATGGGTCACTGATGTATATGGGATCTTACTATTACAGGGAGTGGATGTCAATAACAAGCAAAGGACAAAGAATGGATGATATAAACATCTTAACAATTTTCAATGTCCTAGACCTGTCAAACAATCTTTTTGAAGGAGAGATTCCTGAAGTGATTGGTGATCTCAAGTTGCTAGAGGTACTCAATCTGTCTACAAATAATCTGATAGGTGAGATCCCACTATCTTTATCAAAGTTGACATTGCTTGAGTCCTTAGACCTCTCAAAAAACAAGCTCATAGGTGAGATCCCAATGAAACTATTAAGCTTGACATTTCTATCGGTTCTCAACCTTTCGTATAATAGGTTAGAGGGGAAGATTCCAATAGGGAATCAATTTTCTACCTTCGCTAATGATTCCTACGAGGGAAACATCGGGTTGTGCGGGTTCCCATTGTCAAAGAAATGTGATGATGTTGAAGATCATCAGTCATCAGGAGCTCAACGAGAAAGCATCCTTTCGGATCCAATTAGTCCATTTAGTTGGAAATTTGCTTTGGTTGGATATGGATGCGGGGCGCCTGTGGGAGTTGCCATTGGTTACATCTTGTTTTGGAGGACCAAGAGATGCACTAAGTGGATTGAACAATCATTCAAGGCAAAGAAACGGCAGAAAAATGAACAGAATCGAAGAAGAAGAAGAAAGTTCAAGTAGATGGAACAAATGGTAGAAATATGTATAATATGCTCTCTTTTTTTATAGCATAACTTGTTAGGACAAGGTAGGATTAAACATATATAAAGTAATTGTGGCATATAAGCAAATAAGAGAACAAGTCACAAATTCACAGGGCTCAGCTTGAAGTCAAAATCCAAAGGTGAAGCCAAATCAAAGAAATAACCATAAAATAGATCCAATGCGCAAACACGTCCAAAATACATCTCGGCAAATCATCAAATTTCCATTTCATTATTGAGTGAGAGTATGCATGTGTGTCGGTTGATTGACAAAGAAGCAAATCCATGAGAGTTGCTGATGAGAGAATCTGAGAGCTAAGCCAGCACTCAAAAAAGGGAGAGAAATGTTGGCTCTTGGCTGTGCAAGTAACATGAATGTATAGATTGGAAAATAATTGTTTGCTATTACTTTTAATAACCAAGCTTCTTCCGTATTGTGACAGACTCTCAATGCATATATATAGACACTGGATGACAGCAAATTCCTGAATATTCTATCTTATCCCTAACTCTGCTTCACTAAATAGAAGGGATTCTTTTAACAAGAAGTTCATATCACAAAGTTGCTTCACTATCAATTAATCAGTCTCTTTCTAGTGATAATTTGAAGAATCAAAACCCAGGGCTCACCGCATTTTGGTTATTTTGAGTTTCTTATCCTAGTTACTTGTGACATGGACACTTCATTCAGGCCTGGTCCTGACCCTGTCACCGGAACAAGAAATTAACTACTCTTACATGGATGCCTTTAGAGTAAATCTTGGTAGTTGAACACCTCTTCTCTTATACCTGATTCCTTTTCTATTCCCTATCCTTTCAGGTTTGGAAATGTTCAGACAAATTACCTTAAGCCTCCTAAGTTTGTGTTGTGATGTTTCAGGTAAAATCCAGACATGCCTTTGTTTCAATATCCGTGCAAGTATGGGATTTGTATGGTTCATGTTGTCACCCCTTCAACTAGTATGAAGTACTTTTATGGTGAATTTCAGGACTTTTGGATGCTTGGTTGATTAGTCCATTTACGCGAGCACCATTATGTGGCTATTTTCATCTGTATACGAAGCATAAGAGAGTTTCATTTGTTGCGAAGTTTGAGCCATATATCGTCTCATAAATTTATATCATTCAATCGCAAATCGACAATCAAAGTGTTACCTTGAAAATGGTCATAATGCTTTCCTCTATGCTGATATTCAGAGCTGTTCAGATTATAGCATCAAAGATATCAGATTTCCATAGCATAGAATGACTTTCAGACTTTCAGTTGCTGCTGCAATCATGTCGTTTGCCGACTCTTTTACAGGATTTGGACTTGGATTTACTAAAGTAATTTGTAGGTGCATGTATATGAACAAATCTGTGAGAATTCAGTGCAGTATGAAAGAAATATCAGGGATGACTCTGTTTTTGTAGAGGTCGATTTTTTTACAGTAATCACCATTGACTTCAGGATCTTACATCTGGTCATGCTTGGAAGGAAACAGCAAGGAAGAAGCCTAATCAATGACCATTACCTAAATAAAGGAACATAAGAATCAAATGAAAGATATCGTCAACGAAATTGTTTTACTTCTTTTTCTAAATGTGTTAAGAATTTTGAAAAAAAGTCTTGGCCGATTTGTGCACTGGCTGGTTGGAGAATATTTTTTTAAAAAAATGAATCAAGTAAAATTTTAGTAGTATTTGATAAAATGGTTATCAATACCATTTTTTATCTCAGGCTTACTGCGTTTCAGTCTGGTGATTAGTTGTGAAGACTGACTTTCATTGATTTTAGGGGTTGAAGTTCATCTGAATTTCCTTAATGCTGCTGGGGCCTTAAAGTTCTATGTCCTGAAGAAGTCTACTGCTGTCGTTAGATTGGAAGAACGATTCGGATAGATTTTGGATTTGTACTAATCTATTGACTTGTATCTTATTCGGCTATGCTTTTGCAGTCTTCCTCTTGTTTCTGTTGTTCATGACCCATTGGGTTGTTTGTTCGGCCATTCCCGGCCGGCTTTAACTTTTTGCTTATCAAAAAAAAAAAAAATGCATTGACAAAGCATGCCTAGCTATGGTCTCTCTCGTAAACAACGGAAATAGAAAAAAAAGAAGAAAAAGAAGAATGTCATGGTCTGTCATTGCCAGATGCAGTAAAACTGAGTCAACTGACTTCTATCATGGCAAAACATTCAATGGTCTTAAAAATTTTCAGTCGTTCTAGTTCTCTAAAAATTTCAGTTGAAGAGAAAAGTTTGATCATAACTAAGTTAAAAATTTCATCAACTCGTAAAGAATTAGCATAATATATTAAAAACAAGAAGATCACAAGAAAGTTTTTGAAACTAGGGGATCTGCTAACAAGAAGCTCAATATTATCACATTGAAAGAATGGATAATCTATTTCAACCATTACATTTGTAATTGCTCATTAAATTTTTATATTTATGCAATTAAACTCCTAATTTAACTAAATTAACTCTTAAAAATTATAATTCAACCCCCAAACTTTAATTTCTTTCAATTAAAACTTAAATTGATTTAAGAATTAATTTTTCTTTCTATTAAACCCTTCATAAACTCAATTAATCTTTCAATAAAATCTAATTGAGTTCTTAAACGTTTGATTTTGAACTTTTTTTTCTGGTTAATAGAATTGTCAAATTTTCATTTTTGTTTTTTTTTAAATTACTTGATCAATTTTTGGCTATTTTCTGGACACTCTGACATCCTCTACTCACTACTATTATTTTTTTATTTTCTTTTTTTGTGGGAATCCAAAAATGGATAACAATAAAGTTGAACAAGTTTGAAAAGAAATTTGAAATTTGAATTTTTTTGGAATGATGGTCAAATTGCTGAAAATAACGCAAATACATCAAGAAAATATTTTATTTTTTTTGTATGCTGAAAATATTTAGAAAAAATATGGGATAAAAAATTGTGTTATAACAAAACCTTCTCTGGGAGCCCATACCTCTTGTGGCATATTGCTTTCCAAATACTCATCAACTTCAATTTCCTCCAGCCTCGATACATCAATCTCCGAATACTTTATATAGAAGGAGAAGGAAACAAAAGGATGAGGAAAAAGGCAAATGAAAGCATGGGTTCCTGGATTACGTAATCTGCTAGAATGTTCAACATGTCTATGCCATGCAGTCAATAAGACAACTCTGCAAAACCGGCCATACTAACTCACTACAGCCCTTTCTTACTATAAATACTCGCATTTCCACAATGACAAACCACAGCCTTTGTTGTCCAAGAAAAAAAAGAAGCGTTACTTTACTTCAAGCATCTTCTTTTTCACTTCAAGAATGGCTGGTGATCAAGTAACCCTGTTGGATTTCTGGGCAAGTCCATTTGGTATGAGAGTGAGAATAGCATTGGCTGAAAAGGGTGTAAAGTATGAGTACAGCGAACAAGATTTGAGGAACAAAACTGCTTTACTTCTTCAAATGAATCCTGTTCACAAGAAAATCCCAGTTCTTGTCCATAATGGGAAACCTGTATGTGAGTCACTTATCATTGTTCAGAATATTGATGAGGCGTGGAAGGACAAGGCTCCTTTGTTGCCTTCTGATCCTTACCAGGGAGTTCAGTCAAGGTTCTGGGCAGATTTTGTTGACAAAAAGGTATGTTACTTTTTTTTCGGTAAATAAAGGGTTCATCTTTTTGGTTTTTGATTTTGTTTTGATTTGAAGTATGACACTTGATTAAACCCACATTGCAATTTGATCAGTTTCTGAGAATTAGAATTGTACATCACCAGTACAATTTAGCCCTAAGACTGATATCAAGTAAAATGGTGTGATATGAATCTGCAGATATATGCCCTCGGGAGGAAGATATAGACAACAAAAGGAGAAGATCAGGAGTCAGCCAAGAAGGATTTCATTGACAGCCTCAAGCTGTTGGAAAGAGAGCTTGGAGAAAAGCCTTACTTAATTTGGGGGCGAGACCCTCGGCTACGTTGATGTTGCACTACTTCCTTTCCTTTGCTGGTTTTATGCCTATGAAACCATCGGCAACTTCAGTATAGAGGCTGATTGTCCGAAGCTGATTGCTTACTGCAAGAGGTGCTTGCAGAAAGAGAGTGTATCCAAGTCTCTTGAAGATCCACAGAAAGTCTCTGATTTCGTTGTGATGATGAGAAAGAAGCTTGGGCTTGAGTAATGTTCATCCAAAGGCAAGGAGGTGCTATTTCCTGTTGAGAAGTTGTTGTACTTGTGCACCGTGTGAGTTATGTTTCAAATAAGGGTGGCACTTCGTTGTGCCTGTAATATGTTTATAGTTCTAGAGGGCACTTTGTTGTGCCTGACTGAGGATGTGGTTTTTCTCTTAATTTGTGACGTTTGCCTTCATGTAAAAAGACGGTCTTCGTTGCCCATTGGTTCTTGATAAATATAGACATTTGTCATCTTAAGAAGCGTGGAAAAATTATTTTAACTTAAAAGTTTAAGGTATTGAAAGATTCACAACTTTTATATTTTGTTTTATTAATTTAATATTTGATAGAACAAATGTAATTGGATTTAAATTTCTGGTTGGAAATATTTTATTTTAAAATTTTAAATTATTAGGTGAGATATTATATAAGTAATTCTAATGATTTAATAAAATATTATGATTTATTTAATTAAAAGTTTGTATTACTTTTTTTATTTATATTTTAAGGTTTTTTATATTACAAATCAAGTCAAATCAGCCTGCACATGTAGTATTTTTTAAACAAAAAACTACAAACAAGAACGGAGTACAATTTAAATAGCTAGTGTACTTATCTAAAATATTTTGAACTTGGAACTCTACAAAGGTATGGTAGATTGAGGGAAATACACAGTACTCTTCTTCCAAATTCAATTTGATTGATGGGAACACATTTTCTACCAAAAATCCTCTTTATATTTTGCCAATCTAACCTTCTTTTCTTCCAGCAAATTTCGCAAGTCAGCATCAAAAGATGAAGGGAAACACGAGCCAAGGCTGAAAAAACTGTGCATTAGGAGTCGATAGACATATAAAATTTTAACATTTTATTAAAAGTAGATTCATAGAAACATCATTAGAGTTGTAATTTTCTCTTTCTTTTTTTTTCTTTTTTCTTTTTTGCATAATGGAAAACTTTTTATTCACTGAAGGGATCAAGTCCAAAAAATTCAGTATGCACAAAGCTTTTTATACAGCACCTAACCTAATTAACCACTTCCTAAAGGCTAAAATCATATACAGCTCGAAGAAAAAGAAATTCAATAATGTTGTTCCTTGGCGACCCAGAAGCCGTTTAATCAAGGAGAGTCAACCAACTCACCACGTCGATCTTCGGCAAAAAAATAACTATGGTCGATCTGTTTGACATTTTGGAGAGTCTAGTAAAGATCAAGGCCAAAGTTATTTTTTCTTTCAAGTGAACTATTAAAAAGAATTCATTTTGAGAAATCTCTTAAATTTTTCAAATTCAATTTCAAAAATAAAAAGGAAATATAAAGATTAAAATAAAACTACTAAATTTAAAGTTACGAGCACAATATTATATCTTTGCATTGTATAGGTTGTGTGCATTAATTTTTGTGGGTAAATGGCAAGTTTTGTCACTGTAATTAAAATTAACACTTTAACACTACACAACAAGACTCCAACAAGATCCAAAAAACAAGAACATGTATTAGCAAGCTCTAAAAAGACATCAAACACCTTCTACATATTTGGTAGAATACAAAAATCATTCTATTTCGGCAAAACAAACATTAAAACATTTTCTAAACATCCATTAAATATTAATAACCAACTCAAAACAAGATCAAACAAAAAACAACAACATTTTCATGCATTAATCAAAATATAAGCTTAACAAAATGCATCACCAAAATAAGTTCAAAACATTATTGAAACATGCAATGAAAATCTAAAGGTATGCCTCATGCACATCACCTGCTAGTTCAGAATAGATTTATGCCTTCGATGCTTCAAAACAATGGTTGTTGCCTTTTTGCTCTTTTTTGTCAAACTTTATCTCCACAAATTTCTATCTTTTTCAAAGCTAAAGAAGATCCTTGTGTTAGGTTCATGCACTTTCACAACTAGGGCTATTTCTCAGTATTTCTTTTCTCCTTTTTTTCTCTTCCCGTTCCCTCCCTTTGGTTCTAATTTTCCAAGGTATTTATAGGGTTTCGCTAGGATTTTTTGATAGATTCAATCATAGATTGATTATGATTGATGATTAGTACTTAAAAGTGCATTTTTATCAAGGTTTTATATCATCATATTACACTTAAAGTATCATTAAATTCCCTAACTTGAGCATGTTTTATAATAGCAAGTACGATAACATAAGACATCTTTAATTTATGGTAAATGATCATTTTGAATGCAGGCATATCTCACAATTTAAAGGATTGATTGATGTGTTTAACTTTTGAAAGTGAAAAGACAAAGAGAGGACTAAGCTTAGAGAAGAGATACTGGTTCAATTCAAACTAGAACACCATTTGGTTATTGGATTATAACTGGAGTTGTAGACCTCGGATTTAGGTCTGGTTTATTATGATGGAAAGCTAAGACATATGCCTAAAACTTTCATAAAGAGTCCAAGATTCAAATCTTAGAAACAAAAGAGACGTCTGAATCTGTCATGCAGCCCAGACACTGTTTAGTGTTAAGCCCATATCTCGAGTTCTAGAAGTCCAAATGAGCTCTTGTTTTTTTTTTTTTTTTGAAAAGTTGAGATAATTGCCCATAACTTTCATGAAGAGTATGTGCTCGAATTCTGATGTTAGCAATGACGTTTTGACCAGCCAATAATGTCAATAACGAGCCAACAATGTCAATAACCAGCCTCCAACTAAATAGATAGTCATCTAATCAATAGTTCTGAATTTTATGTGAAGCCTGAGAATAAAGTATACAAAAAAGGGGGGAGTTTATAATAATTTAAAAATGTTGTTATATATATATATATATATATATATATATAGAGAGAAGGAACTGATTTAAGGACCGACCACAGGAGTGTAAGAAAAAACAGAGGAGAACGTATGACTCCCCTGTTAATTAATTAAGTGTGTTGATGTAATGTAGTTACAAATTGTAACTTATAAGGGAGAGGAACCTACGTTCCAGGTAAGGTGAAAACATGGCTGAAATTGATGAGGAAGTAGGATTGGAAATAAAAAATTATAGGTACCTTCTCCATTGACAAAACAGGGCAGGTTTGTTACCCTAGTTCCTGAGGGAATTTGGACCTGAAGATGATAGAATCTAGAGAGGGTCCATCATAGAAGTTGTAGCTGGGAGTGTTAGCTTTCCAACAAGTCCGACCCCGCCTAATTTGGAGTCCTAGAACTCCAGATACAAATGAAAATCTGAGGAGAGGTCAAGCTGCCACCCCTGTTGGCAGTTTCGGCCAAGTCGATAAAATGGCGAAATTTAGTCGTATTAAGGGTAGAATTTGTTTTCTCGCCCTTCATAAAGCGTGTCTTGATCTTCAAAAAATAATAAAAGAATAAACTGTGATCAAAATTGAATTCATGATGTCCAGTTGGACTACAAATGAGCTGAAAATGTGAAAGGATAATAATGAGGAATGTAAGTGAGAAAGAAAAGATTGGTAAAAGAGAAATGAATATTATTGCCATTGTTGTTGTTGTGTTGTGATATGTGGACTAATATGGAATAATGATGGGTGTTTGTGGTTTCAGGAGGAACCACGGGAGGAGTATAACAACAACAGGGGAACGCAAGTCGAGCATCTACAACAGGTAGGTACTCGGTACCTATATCTCCTCTTGTTAATAATTATTTTAACTAACTATTGAACTATAAAAATTTGGTGCGTATTGATGAGGAAAAGAAAAGGGGGAAAGGAAAGGTGAAATGGTAGGAAAATAGAAATGGAGGACTAAATTTAAATTGTGGGTCCTTTTGGAGGAAATGAACAGTAACAACGAATTTTGATAATGATTGTTTCTCGAATTTGATTAACCTGTCCCTGATATGGGAGGCTAATGATGTTAGCCATGCTGGTTAACATCGGCATTACCGGTACGTGGGAGGAGGAATATAAACCTTGATTAACTATTCGGGTTCAGAATAGTTAATGATATCGGCGAGTGACGTCGATATCGGCAAAATTTATAAACTTGATTAACTATTCGAATTTAGAATAGTTAATGATATCGGTGGGTGACGTCGATATTAGCAAAATTTGTAAACTTGATTAACTATTCGGATTCAGAATAGTTGTCGATATCGGCAAAACTTATAGACTTGATTAGCTTTCCGAGGTGAAAGTTAATGATGTCAAGAATCATTGACATCGGCATACCCGAGGACCTCCCAAGGTAGCATAGAACAGTGATTAACTATTTCGGTTCAAAAAAAATATTTAATGACACCAACGGTCGTGTTAGTGTCGGCATTTTCATGAATATGATTAGTTGACCCAAGGATGGACAACTAAAGACACTAATGGAGGTCGTTAGTGTCGGTATAGTCTTCCTAATGTGGGTAAAAGTAGTTAAAGGAAATAAACTGGATAATCCTCAAAAGGGATGGTGGTGGTGTATTGAAATTGCATATGACTTAAGTAGGTAGATGTGTTGTATAATTTTTTTCCGTGAATTGTTTGTATTTTAGTTATTTTTAATTGTATGGAGAATTTATGTTTTGCAGGTCCCTCCCATTCACGTCTACAGTAGAATTTAGGTTCCTTATCCCTTTTGTATAAGTTAGGAACTTAGGGATTTTCATGTAATTTTGTTATGCAGCAAACATGTAACCTGAATAGAATAGCATACTCCTTATATTATTTTGTTTTTGGAATATTAATGTATTAATCTATACTTGGCAAAATTATAGCGTAATAGCTTATGTTCAGAATGCTAAACTGTGTTGTGCTTATATATGAAATTTCAGTGCTTGGATGGTCCTCTTAATTAATAATTTATGCATGTGATATGAGATGGAGATTGAGAATGAAGATTTTTCCTAAGTATATTCTCGAATGAATAAAATGATTGAATGTACCAATCATGGATGTGATTATGGGTGGGATGTGATTATAATTATGTGCAGGATAAATTGTCGATAACTTGGGATCTCCCCGTATAGGGGAGACTCTGCCGAAATTTCGTTAGAAATTTTGGTGAATTTAACAAAAAAAAAATTTGCTCTATTTACCCTTTATGTATGAGTTAAACGAATATATGTTGCTTGAAATTTTTTGAGGTTGTTACATTTTAGCTTATAAAAAGAGGCATTTGCCATGTATTTAGGCATCTTGGTTTTCAGATCAAGATCATATTCTTAATTTCTTTCTTTGTATTTTTGTAATGTTTAAGTTTTGCTTTCATTAATCTCTTGTTTATGCTTTTCATCATAACTATGTTCTTATCTAGTTTATTTATGTTTCTCTTCTTCACAATGTTTAACTAAGTTTATTATGTCAAGGTGAAAAGGTTTCACTAATGGTGTTAGAATAAGTATAATATAAACTCAACATGTACTTCAATGCTTATATCCAAGAAAGTTTGCTATTAACATGTCTTATCATTTTTATCTTATTCACTCTTAATATCTTGCTTGTTAAATGATTAATTTAGATTTATGTTGTATAACACTTGGTACAATAAATGCTTGATCCTTCATAGTCTTCGGCCGACATCGTTGTTATGAGAGGAACTTGATTTGTTGTTAACATCATGAATACCTGACAATATTTAAAAGTATTGGTGTTACTTAAATAAGATAATTAATATGATCATGTTAATACTTTATAATGAGCCATTAATGATAAATCATCCAATTGGAACTTTCTTTATGTATGGTTTCTAGTTGAGTAATAAAAAGGAGTTTATACTATGCTTATTTGAAATATCATTAGTGGATCCTCTAACCTTGACAATTGTTTTATCCTTGTTTAGTCTTTTCATCATTATCAAATCTCAAAGTTCTCTTCAACATCAATATCATTTTATTATTTGTAATTTATATAGTTCACCTCTCTGTGGTTCGACCCCGGTCTTGCCGGGTTATTTATTACTTCGACACTCCTGCATTTGGGAGAAGACATCAATCTTTTGGTCATGTCAATTGATCGATGCATGGCCCTTTGATCAAAATGGGAGTGTTTTATGAACCTTCACAACTAGGGTTTTTGTGATAATAGTAAACTTGTAATCAAATGGATTAACATAACTTAAATTAACATTTTTTTAACATCTTCCATGTTCTATTTGCATTCAACCTCTACTTATCAATGAGAACATTATTAATGACATCATTATTTCCATTGACATCATTTTTTATGTTATCATCATTGACATAATTCTCATAAAAAAAACATCATAAATTGATGGAGAATATTAATCCACTTCTATCTCATCATAAATGGGATCAACAAAATCTACATGAAAAGTCTAACAAATATTATGATTGTTCTAAGAAAGAAAGAATGCTTTTATAGACTTTTCCATTTAGGTTGGTTAAGAATGTTATAAATAACTATGCAACCATCATTTGTAAGGCAAGTCAAAAACTATGCTAAGCATAAAACCTTTGTTTAAACTCTCCTCCTTATATTATATCTCCTATCAATGAAGTTTTTGCTTTGTGTATCCCATATCCTTCAACCATTTCCAAACTATAAAGTCCTCCTTTTACCAAATCACCACAACTAAACACCTTAACTATCAAACTATTTTCATTTTAATCCTTTATCCTTATAACCTCTAAGCTGCCTCCCAAACTATCATCATCTTCTAATAGTGGTATCAAAGTCCATTTGATTGTAAGTGGGCATTAAGGTCATTATAGCCACTGTTGTGAGGCGACATCGGGCTAGCGAGCTAAAGTGCCTCATAAAGTGGTATTGTTGGGAAAGAAAGGGTTTTGAATTTAATCATAAAATTATGATTAAGGTTGTCGCATATATACAGCATCGCGGCGATCGAGTCTACTCTCAAATCCTAATGTTGGTATCCTTGAAAAATCAAGAAAAATGGGGAGACAAGAATTCCTTGTCTTTTATCTTTGTATGGACATAAAGGGAGTCGCCACCTAGTATTTTGGTCATTAGGAACACTAACTGGTCTCAGAGATCAGGTACGGGGACTAGTTGCGTAAAGAGAAGGTATTAATACTCCAAATACTCCCTACCTAAGGTAAGCTACTTTGTTTAATTGTCTAATATATTGTAATGTATTGTCATGCCTTTCTTTTTGTTGGTCTGTTTATGGTTCGAGAAAAGCTCTCCTCGGTGAGGAGATTCTTATCTTGTAGGGTAAAACCGAACCATTCTAATCATCATAAAAAAATAATTTTTATTTAATATTAGGAATACGTCTTACGTGTAAGTTCGTAATCCTAGATATTAAAAAGGAAAACAAAATAATTTTTTTTATTTTTTGAAATATTGGTCTAGTTCTCATGACTTTAATAAACTGGTTATTAAAGCCGAAAAATGCATGCTAAGACACACACACACACACACATATATATTTGCAACATTGCATAGAAAATCAGGTATTTTAATACCATATTTACATTTTTATCATATAAAAATACAAACCATAAAATAAATACACGAGAAAAAAAAAACATAAATCTCTCTTTCCTTTTTTTTTGGGATGGGTCCAGCTTAGCCCATATAACTAGGCTAGACCCAGCAGACCTTGCCGGGTCACTAGCCCAAACCAGTGACCCAGTTGGCTTCTACTCGCAAGCGTGCGTGATTCACGCACCCTTGCTACAATCACAATGTAATTAAATTTCAAGTGCACAGTGTTTGTGCATTATCTTTACATAGAAGCAAGACGAAGACAACAACGTGCTTTGGACCTCTATCTTCCCCTTTTCGTTTGCTTTTCCTCTGGTTCTTCCTCTTCTTTTGCTTTCCCTCGCTCCTGGTATTTATGTTTTTTTTTTCTTCCCAGTTCATCTGGGCTTGATCCTGGATACTGCAGTTTTGAAAGAGATTCAACAGTGCCTCTCCTCTGTTTTCATCTCCCTGTACTACCCAATTCTCACTCGCGTATCCCTCTGTTTCCTTTTTTTATTCTTCCTGTTCTCTTTTTGTTCTCTTTTTTGTTGTTCTCCTTCAGCTCCCCTTCTCTACTCTTCCCCTTTATACTCCTTCTCTTTTGCTCCATGTTCGTTCTTCCCCTGGTTTTTTCAGTTCTGTGTGCTGTGTAATTTTGTTTTTGTCATCTGGGATTTTTTTGGTTTCTCTCAGTACTCTCCGTTTGCCTCTATTATCCTGTGTCTATCTGCGTCTTCTCTCATCTCCTTCGATTTTTTTTTCTCCCCCTCTAGTGCTTCTCATTTCTTCTGCTTTTATAAGGCTAAAGAAGGCTTTGTGGTGGTAACGGCAGGCTTGATAATAGTCGTGAGACATGCCCCGTAATTGAGACGATTTCTGCCATTAATGATGAAACGTCTCCAACATTTTTATTGCTGAAACAGTTGCTGAGGAGAAGACAAAGAACAGTTGTCCATGAAACGGCTCTGTTCTCAAATTCAAATGGCCATTTTGATTTGGTCCTTGAGGTTTTGCAATTTTGTAATCAAACCTCTGGATAAATTGTAATTGGATCCCTTGATTTTAACGTCATTTACACAACAGTCTTTGGTTTTGGATTCATGCGATTTGACCATCAATTGATCAATAAAGTTCTAATTTCTTCAATTTAGCCCCTGATTTGGTCAATTTCAGCCCCTTTATTTACGCACATTTTCCTATTTGGTCCTTGGTTTTGGATTTTTCAATGGCCATCAAACTTTAATAATTATGCAATTAAGCCCCTGATTTGACCAAATCAACTTTTGAAAATTGTAATTTGACCCTAAAACTTTAATTTCTTCCAAATAAAGCCCAAATTGACTTAAAAACATTTTTTTCTTGCAATCAAACCCTCCATAAATTCAATTAAACCTTCAATAAAATTTAATTGAGTCCATAAACATCTGATTTTGGACTTTTCTTCCTCAAAATTGAATTTTCCTTATCAACAGGACTCTCATAAAAAAATATACTGTCAAATTTTAATTCTTGTATTTTTGAACCTCCTCAACCAATTTCTAGCCATTTTATGGCTATTCCAGCATCCTTTTCTCGCTCCTATTATTTTTTGGATTTCTTCCGAATATGTTTTTGATATATATTTTTTGTATTTTCTCATTTTTTTGTGTGGGAACCCAAAAATGGGTAACAACAAAGGTTCAAGAGCCGCCACCTAGTATTAAGGTTACTAGAAAACTTATGGTCTGCGAGAGTCCGAGTAAGGGACTGGTTGTGCAAGGGAAAGACGCATCACCCCCAATGCATCATACCAAATGTAAGTTGCATTGTTGTTTGATTATTTTTCTAGGTCGAGTTTCTATTTGTGGGTCTCATCTATGGTCCAAGGCAGATCTCCCTTCATGAGGAAATCTCTATCTTATCAGGCTAAATCCTAACTATTTTAAAGTCCAAATTTTAACATCGTATTCATTTTTTTATTTTCAATATTTAAAGGTATACTATACTGTGTAATTTTACACGCCCCAAATATTATAGTTTATATCTAAACCCTAATGTAAAATGAACAAAATGATCGGTGAAGAGTTTCTGAAATTTTGGTTGAATCATAACGAATAATCATAAATTGGTTGTGATATCGATTTTTTTTTCTTTTTAAAATATGAGAAAGATGCAATTTGTTATGCTTTTTTTTTAAAAAATAAACATGCTTAAAAACACCTTTAGGACCTAGCCATATGCATGAAAATATTTTTTTTGTTTGTTTTTTTTAAATAGGAAATTAATTCAAAAACATTTTGAGATTTTTTTGAGTTGTTCAAAAACAATTTATAAACCTTTAAGAGAAAATCAGGTATTTTAATACTAGATTTGTATCTTACAGTATAAATATACAGCTCGATATTGTGCAAAATTGGTAGAGAAATATATGAGAAAATCATAAAAAAATTTGAAGGATTTTTTTTTAATTTTTTTTTTAAATTTCTCATTTTTTCATATAATATTACATTATTAAATATAAATGGGCCCAGACCCGGCCCACCCATCCAGGCTGGGCCGAAAGGGTCCAGCTCAACCTAGTTGGGTTAGGCCGACTGGCAGCCCAACAAATCCTATTTTCTTTTTTGTGGGGTGGGCCGAACTTGACCCAACCATTTGGGTTGGGCTGAATCAGGTCCAACCCATCCCATGACTACTGGCAAAAGCCAACAGTGTAGGACGTGAATTAATTCACGTCCTGCATGCAAGATGTCAAAAGAAGAAGAAAAAAGGTGCAGAAGAGGAGGGCTAAAGAAGTTTACCTAATGCAGAGGAGAGGAGTTGTTGGTAGTGTTCTTGTTGACGACTAGTGGCAGAGACATTGCTGGAGACGCCGATGGGCGGTGTTTGTTGTGGAAGGGAAGTTTATGACGGAGAAGAAGAAGAAGAAGAAGGAACCCATGGTGGGGTGGTTGCGCACGAGAAGTTGAGGATAACTTTATGGAGGAGATAAATGGTTGTTAATGGAGGAGACTAGCGATCTTTTGTGGTTGAACGGTTGTAAAAGGCAAAGTCATGGCAGAGAGAGGTATCAAAGGTAGTAATGGCAAAAAAACTAAGGGTGAGAGGCTAGTTTTTCTCCAAGTTTGGCCTCTGGCTTCTTCATGTCCAGGGCATGGAATCCACTCCTGTTTATAAGGGGTGAAAGAGGGATATTTTGTCTTTTCTTGTGCCAAATCTTGACCTTAATTCAACTCGGAATGATCCCAACAGTTGGTTCAAAGTTGTCATCATGAACTGTCAAAATGGCTGCAAAAGCCTGGTTGGGTTGGCCAATTTAGGACGGCAACGTGGTGGGTATAGGTGCAGTTGACTAGCGAGGTCTACTCTGGCGACTGTCAGGTCATCATGGTGGTGTATAGTTTGTCTGGTTTGGTTGAGAGATGAAGCATTAAATGCCCTTAGAATGTAGCCACTCAGGCATCTTTTTCAAGATGAACAATAACCAGACGACGAAGGAAGGGGGGAGCACCAAATTAGAGTTTTAGAGACAGAAAGAAGGGGCATAGAAAACTCATCACATTTTTGGATGAAGAGCTATCTGTCGAAGGGCTAGATTATGGCCGACATCTCCCCTGTTTGATGTAAGAAATAGTTGGTTGTAAGTCATCCAAACCAATTTCTGGCAGAGGAGTAGAGATTCAACTCAAAGCATGACTCTCTCATCTCCATCATGGTAAAAAAAGGACCGCATGAGTGAAAAAAGATTGATCCTTGTGGTGAAATGTCAGACCGTGGTGGGTGCTTCTCAGGTGCTTTTCTTTCTTCTGTCAGTCATTCCAACCGATCCCTTTGCTAGTAAGCCTTTATAGGGATCAAGTTGTGTACCATCTGGTTTGCAACCCATACTATATTGATTGATGCATGGTCGGGAAGGAAGCCTTTAGCAAAGCATTTCAAAGTTTTTGGCAATGTATGCTACATTTATATTCTAAGTGCAAAGGGGTAAGTTGGATGACAAGGCTGAACAAATAATAGTTTTTTGGCTACAGTTCAACATCAAAAGGCTACCAAGTATATAATCTATAAACTAAAAGGCTAATTATTAGTTGAGATATCGAGTTTCATAAGAATGAAGATAAAATATTAAAATTAAAGAAATTGTATAGGATCAAGCAATATTGGCATAGAACCCCTAACAGGCTTTGGAAAGAATAGAAAGTGAATAGGAAAGAAGGAAGAGAGAAGGGAAGTAATAGCCTATAGCCAACAAGTTTTGAAAATGTATAACCATATGAAAACTTAAGGGTGCAGTCCATGTGGCCTGCCCATTCATGCTTTTTCAATGTTTAATGATGGTTTTGAATCTTTTTGGCATTTTTTTTGTGTTTTAGCATTTATGTGGATTGATGATTGAAAATGTTGTTTTGATTGAATAATCATGTGTTTGAAGTTGTTGTTAATGTTGCTGGAATGTTTAAAAGGTGTTTATGTATTTGGTTTTGACAAAGTATAGTAGTTTTGGAATCTATCAAAGGTAGTAGTAGGTGTTTGATGGCTTTTTCTAGGTTGCAAATATATGGGTCCTGAGTTTAGTTTGAGTCTCAAAGTGTTTAAAGAGTCAGTTTTGGATTGAGTTTTGATAATTTTTTGGTTGATAATAGGGCTACAACTTTGAAAGTTGAAATCTTATACATATTCTTGATGATTCAAGGTTAAGTTTTAGGTTTCATTTTGATTTGATTTTTGTTTCTATAAGTTCGTATATCATAATTAGTAAATAATATAGGGTTTTCATGTATCAATAACATGTTTTTGTGGGTTTTAATCTTAGGGTTTTGGTTTTGAACTGAAACCCATTTTGATAAAAATCATGATATTTGAGTAATCATTGAAGCAAATGGATACTTGATTTTTGATCTATGCTTGATTGCGAACAAAACCTTGTCTTTTATTGCTTGAAATCAGGTCCAATTTGATGTTTATGTTATTAGGCTTGAGTTTGAATGTTCTTCGTTGCTCCTCATTGTTCTTTCTGTTTTTTGTTTTCTTCATTTTTTTTGGTGTTTGATCTTTTTTCTTAGAATTGTTTTTGTGTTTTTTTTAGTTTTGATTTTGTTTCATTTTAAATCTGTGTCCTGGTTTAGTTTTGAATTAAACCTTGTTTTTTTTGTTCAATTCATAATTGAACTAGTGTTTTTCGAGTCAACTCGATCGTGTCAAAACCGGGTTAAATACTTAAGACTTTAATGTTTGGTTTGCCACTATTTTGATAAAAGGAATTTTGGCTTAAGTGCGTGTTTAGAAAACACATCCTCACACCTATTTTGACAGTTTTGTTTTGAATGAAAATATGATTTTGCCAGCCTAAAAATATCATTTTTTAAAAAATAATTTTTACTTGTTGCATATAGCCCAATTCTTATAAAAATTGTATTTTATTTATAAAAAGGGAGGAACAATTTTTTTAGCATGCTTTTAGAAAAATACCTATGTTGATTTTTCTTTGCATCTTTTTGAATTTACACTAAGTTAATAAAATTTCTTAAGGATTTAACCAATGTTTCTATAATTCTAAATTTTTAATTTATGAAAATTAATGGTCAACATCTTAGTATAAATGTTAGACCTAAAAGTAGGCTAATATTTAAATTCCAGGACTTGACTAGAAAAGTTTTAGGCTAATTTAAGATATTCATCAATTTTAATTAAGAGTAATATTTACTACAATATACGAGTTGTGAAGAATCCTTTTTTTCTTTTAGGATAGGTTAACCTTGTTAGGACACCTATATGGATCATTCCCATAAAAATTTATCTGGACATACGAGTCTATAATAAATTCAAAATGTCGATTTATTCATGGAAATAAATATTTATTTTAAGTCATAGACAAACTATCGATTAAGAATCTATCAAAACTTTTAAACCATATTTAGACCATTCGATACAACTTATTTTAGGTAAAATATACTAGGAGTACTAATATCTTTTTTAGCCCTAATCAATTCTTTACTTTTAAATTTTTTAATAAGATAAGTATATTCAAATCTTCTAGTGACTCTAAACAAATAATTAGATGAAGATTTCTTATACCCCGCACCAACATGCGATAAAGCTTGACACTATTATCTTCATGGAATGACCTGGAATACTGTATATAATTATATATTATAGAAGGAGAAGGAAACAAAACGATACGGCATATGAGAGCATGAGGTCCTTGATTACGTAATTTGCTAGAATGTTCAAGATGTCTATGTCAATCAATAAATTAGACGACTCTGGAAAACCCGCCATATTAACTCCCTTCAGCCCTTTCTTACTATAAATACTAGCGTTTCCACTCTAACAAACTCAGCCTTTGTAGTCCAAGAGGCGTAGCGATACTTCAAGCATCTTCTTTTTCACTTCAAGAATGGCTGGTGATCAAGTAACCCTGTTGGATTTCTGGGCAAGTCCATTTGGTATGAGAGTGAGAATAGCATTGGCTGAAAAGGGTGTAAAGTACGAGTACAGTGAACAAGATTTGAGGAACAAAAGTGCTTTACTTCTTCAAATGAATCCTGTTCACAAGAAAATCCCAGTTCTTGTCCATGATGGAAAACCTATTTGTGAGTCACTTATCATTGTTCAGTATATTGATGACGTGTGGAAGGACAAGGCTCCTTTGTTGCCTTCTGATCCTTACCAGAGAGCTCAGTCAAGGTTCTGGGCAGATTTTGTTGACAAAAAGGTATGGCCTTTTTTTTTTTTCCTTGGTAAATAAATGGTTCATCTTTTTTGGTTTTTGATTTTGTTTTGAGGTATGACTTGATTAAACCCCCATTGCAATTTGATTGGTTTGAAAGAATTAAAATTTATATCACCACTACAATTAGCCCTAACTAAATAACCGTTATTTCTAATAATAATAAAAAAAAAACAGTTTTTTTAAACTGTTCTATTTCCATTGGATGTATTTGCCAAAACATTTACCTAATTATGTGTGGTGACCATTATATTAATTTGTTATGCAATGGTGTGATATGAACCTTCAGTTATATGACCTTGGGAGGAAGATATGGACAACAAAAGGAGAAGATCAGGAGGCAGCCAAGAAGGATTTCATCGACAGCCTCAAGCTTTTGGAAGGGGAGCTTGGAGACAAGCCTTATTTTGGTGGCGAGACCCTCGGCTACGTTGATGTAGCACTACTTCCTTTCTATTGCTGGTTTTATGCCTATGAAACAGTCGGCAACTTCAATATAGAGGCTGTCTGTCCAAAGCTGATTGCTTACTGTAAGAGGTGCTTGGAGAAAGAGAGTGTATCCAAGTCTCTTGAAGATCCACAGAAAGTCTCTGATTTCGTTGTGATGAGGAGAAAGATGCTTGGGCTTGAGTAATATGCATCCGAAGGCAAGGACGAGCTATTTCCCGTTGAGAAGTTGTACTTATGTTGTGTGTGATTTATGTTTCAAATAAGGCTGGCACTTAGTTGTGACTGTAATATTCTGAGGTACTTTATTGTGCCTGAAATACGATGTGGTTTTTCTCTTTGTAATGTTTGCCTTCAAGTACAAAGAGGCTGGCATCTCTTTGTTCAACACGTCTATGTCATGCAGTCAATAAGAACTCTGGAAAACCGGCCATACTTACTCACTTCAGACCTTTCTTACTATAAATACTCGCATTTCCACAATGACAAACCACGGCCTTTTTTAGTCCAAGAAAACAAAGAAGCGTTACTTTACTTCAAGAATCTTCTTTTTCACTTCAAGAATGGCTGGTGATCAAGTAACCCTGTTGGATTTCTGGGCAAGTCCATTTGGTACGAGAGTGAGAATAGAATTGGCTGAAAAGGGTGTAAAATACGAGTACAGTGAACAAGATTTGAGGAACAAAAGTGCTTTACTTCTTCAAACGAATCATGTTCACAATAAAATCCCAGTTCTTGTCCATAATGGGAAACCTGTTTGCGAGTCACTTAGCATTGTTCAGTATATATATTGATGAGGCGTGGAAGGACAAGGCTCCTTAATTTGTTGCCTTCAGATCCATACCAGGGAGCTCAGTCTAGGTTCTGGGCAGATTTTTCCCTGTATTAAGAGGGTCAAGGGACGACCTGAGGAATTGAAATCAGATGTAAATTTTCTCATAAATGCTAGTGAACTAAGGTCTAATTCCATGGTATCCACTTTGACAGCGGGTATTTCCTTAACTGTTGTATCTTTGACGTCTTTTCAAACAACCATATTCTTGATTCCCATAATAACATGGACAACACATCAAACAAGCGCTACCACTGCTACTAATGGAAGTGTTGTTATTGCTATTATTATTGGAAGCGTTGCTACTACCGCTTCTGGAAGCACTGCTGCTGGTGGTTTTTTATGCATGCTTCTAGTGAAGAATGGTGGGTTGAGAATGGAGAAGGAGAAGAATGCGTTAAAAAGGATAGGGCAATTCACACACACACACACGTATATGGGGGTATAATTGTAATTAAGTTGAAAAGTGAAAGGCTATTTTTGGTTTAAAAATTTCATTAAGATCAGAAAACCTTGGAGAATAATGTTTTCCAACAAAGAGGATGAATGGGAAGTATTTAAAAATATATAAAAGATGTTTTCCAACTTCAAAATTTATGATAAAAGAATGAAGAAATATTTTCTTTTTTTTTTCATTTGAAAAAATACTACATTTGAAGATAAAATTCACTTTTTATATTCCTTATTTTTATTTTCGTGGAAAAATGGTGTCAGACATCATTATTGAACAATAACCTAGTTTTATTCTCTATAGTTTAAAACCATAAAATTTTAGGGATTGAGGAACTCTATGTCATATGTTATGTCAATTGATATTAGAGAATATTAGCGTGTTTAATTAATAGATACATTGGCAACATCTTCTCAATCTATAATGAAGAAGTGGTGATCATTTAGAATATTGTTAACAGAAGCATTTGTCTCCTTCTAGAATACTCTAACACTTATTAATTAGAGTTCAAAATAAAATATTTGTTAAAGTGGAGATGTAATAAACTCTCATCTCGATAGAAAGACCTGGATTGTTGATGTTGGATGATTTTTAGAGGAAGTTTTTTTTAGTTATTTTTATTGCTATTTAGTTTAGAAAAATATTATTCTTTATGATGTTTTCATTATTTTCCTTTTAGTTTAGAAATTTTTTTTCTTATTTAGTTTAGAATTTTTTTTTTCTTATTTAGGCCCAGGACCAGTATAAATAGGGTTTCTTAGCTTGAATTTTAGGAGAGTACTAGAGAAATATTAAGTTATAAAATTTTGAATGAAGGTTTTGGTGTGATGACCTTGTTCGACAAATTTTTGTGTTGCTTGTGCTTCTTGTCTTTCTTGTGTTGTTTTTGTTAGTGTCAGTTGGTATCAAAGTTGTGTTAGTGGATATCAAAGCCCAAAGACTCTTGGTGGTTAGTTATTGTGTGTTATTGAATAAGCATGGTTGGTAGATGTTGTTGCAAAACAATACGTGCTCATGTAAGAGGGGATGTGGAGGTTTTCTCTCAGAAAATAGATGTTCAGGAGCTAATGATACAAAGAAAAATAATATAATTTATGTTTTGACTAACGGTGATAAAGTTGCAAAAGCAAATTGAAGAATTATCTCCTCAATTAGGAGAAATGAAGAAGAAAAAATTGAAGGAGAATGGGATAATGATCATGGATATCCATAGCTAATTTTGAGACCCCATTTGAAAGACATTAGTAGAGAAGACAACTTTTGATTAGTATAAGTATCATTGAGATGAAAGGATTTAAGTTGATATCTAAAAATATTATACATTTCAAGTGAAAAAAGATTGATGCAAAAGTAATTTGAACTTGAGGACAAGTTCCCTACCATCAGAAAAAACAAATTACAAGAGGATTTTTAAAGGAAGATATTTTTTTTTCTGTTATTTTTATTTCTATTTAGTTTAGAAAAGTATTTAAATTTATGGTGCTTTTATTCTTTCTATTTAGTTTAGAAAGCATTTAGTTCAATAAATAAAAATTAATTAGTTTAGGTCTAACAATAGTATAAATAAAGGTGTTTAGCTTGTATTTTAGGAGACTATTTAAAAAAATTAATCAATAATTTGCTGATCGATTAAAATTTTATTTTTGTTATACTTATTATATTTATTATTATTCCTATGTTATTTAATATTATATTATTATGGAATATATATATATATATATATATATAGGAAATACTATAGGACTACTCCAGTGTTGTAATCTCTACCTTTACTATTGTATATTGCTATACACATATAAATAAGAAAGGTTGGTTAATTAATAGGTTAAACCTCCTATTTCTTCTAAACTTGATATCAGAGCCTTAACACATCAAAACTCCTCTCTCCCTCTCTCAAATGGACTCTGTTTTGCCGACTTCTCCCTCCACCAAATTAGCGCTGCAACCCAGTTGACTGACCACTCACAAGCTACTACCGATGGTGCCTTCCCATAACAACAACCTCATTCTCTTGCAGAGCAGAAAATTGGTTCTTCTTCTCATGTTTTTGTTGTTCATCTTCATATTATAATGATATCAACTCCAATTATAGTTGCTTTGTCCAACCCTTAACAAGTTGTTTCGTTGAAGCTTACGAACACCAATTATCTCTACTTAAGAATGCAGATGAAGTCATATCTTCTTGGTTAGTGTGTCTTCAACTTTATTGATGGTTTTTTGTCGTGTCCTCCTTTTTATGTTTCTGAAAGTTCTATTGGTTCTTTTTCGGCAATCAACCCTTCTTTTCTTCGTTGGAAGCAACATGATCAACTTATTTTGAGCGCATTACTCTTTTCTCTTTTTATAGATATACTACACCTTGTGGTAGATTGCTAGACCTCTCATTACGTTTGGCGCACTCTTGAGAAAGTTAACTCTCCATCTAATTCTCATATTATGCAACTTCATGGGTCTTTTCAAGATCTTCGACAAGGTGTTGCTATGTACATGCAGCAAATAAAAACCATTATTTGATGAATTGGTTGCTCTTGGTCGGCCTATCTCTCTTGAAGACTTCAACCTCTATATGTTTTGTGGCCTTTGTGGTGAGTTTAAGGACTTGGTAACCAACCTCACTACCAAGGCAAAATCATTATCATATGCTGACCTTTATAGTCATCTCCTTACCCATGAGTTTCTGTATAAGCCCTCCTTTCAATCCATGGTTGCAAACCCACCTCTACTACCCATACTATCTTTGCTGTCCTCTACTCATCTTGCCTAGTATCAGCACAACCCTAACTTTAGTCGTAACAGAGGTCGGTCTTGTGGCAACTAGCATCCAAACAGCAACCGCCACAACTACCAACATAGGTCTGATTTTCATGGCTTTCATCCCTCTACTCCCACTGACTGGAAGCAAAGCAACTAGTAGCAGAACAGGCGTCCCTCTGATTCTAAACAATGGTCTCCTCACTGGTCTTTTGAGCATAACATCAAGTGTCAGCTTTGTTTCTCCTTCGGCCACACAACCCTTCAACATGCCCAGTTTCGCAGCAGTGGACAACAACCATCTACCAATATTTGCTGTTGGTAATATTTCTGCCACTACTTGGTTCCTGGACACTAGAGCGAACCAACATGTTACGCCTAATCTTGCAACTTTGACCAATTCTATACCCTATCTTGGTAATGATCATTTGCATGTTGGTGACGATAAAGGCCTTTTCATATCCCATATTAGGCATACAATGTTGCATTCCCCAAAACACACATTTAAATTATCTAATGTTCTTCATGTTCCTCATGTTACCAAACCATTGCTTTCTGTTTAAAAATTTTGTCATGATAATAATGTTTATTTTGAATTTCACGCATCTGTGTTTTATGTAAAATATCTCACCACCAAGGCAGTGATCCTTTTCAATCAGAGTAACGATGGTCTCTATGTTCTATCTAAGTCTTCTACCACATCCATCCCTTAAGCTTATTGGTCTCCTTGCATCTCTGCAACTATTGATCTATGGCATCGTCGATTGGGTCATCCTACTTCCTGTATTTTCAATTTGTTAGTTTCCAAAAATAAAATAACTTGTACTTCTAAATACTCTCTTATTCAATGTCAAGCTTGTCCACTAGGCAAGTCATTGCGTTTGTCGTTGAGACTTACGAGTCATAAAACAACTACCCCACTTGATTTAATATTTAGAGATATTTGGGGCCCTGCTCCAATGTTTGCCTCTAATGGTTTTCGTTACTTTTTTATCTTTATCAATGCGCATATAAAACATATATGGTATTATTCTCTTGTTGCAAAATCTAATGTGTTTTCTACATTCCATTGTTTTCAAGTGCTTGTTGAGCGTTAGTTTTCACACAAAATTAAATTTGTTTAAACTGATTAGGGTGGTGAATATCGCAAATTAAACAGTTTCTTCCAGACTATTGGTATTCATCACAAGTTATTTTTTCTCATACACATGAGCAAAATGACACCGTTGAGCATCGTCATCGGCATATTATTGAAACTGGTGTTACCCTTCTAAGACAATGTAGTGCTGCATTATGGTTTTGGAATGGTGTTTGAATCGTAAGTATATCTTATCTTTTGCATGCCTACTCTTGTCCTCCAAAATCAATCTCCATTTGAGTGTTTGTTTCATCGTACTCCTGATTATGATTTTTGGCGTACTTTTAGGAGTCTTTATGTTCTGTTTTTGCGTACTTATTATGCTCATAAGTTGGATTTTCATTCATCTCCATATGTGTTCTTAGGTTATAGTTCCTCTCATCTAGGTTATTGTTGTCTTAATTTAGCATCTCATGAGTTTATGTCTCCCATCATATTTGTTTTTATGAAAATGTGTTTCCTTTTACAAAATCTGAACAGATAGCACAACACCTAATCACCTCCTCCCATCTTATACAGCCTACACACTTGTCAACCTTGAATCCTTCCCTAAATTTTAACCTTACTACCCCACCAATCCACCATATTAGTAGCCAACCAAACCAGATAACCCAACAGCCAACCATGTTTGCCACCAACCCAATGCCACCCAACCTTGCCCTTATGTCACCATCTACTTGTTTTTCTAATGATCATTCTGCAGGAATAGTGTAACAGTCCGACTGTACGATCGATCATTGTTAAAAGTTCCCAACACATCCTCTTCATTTAAGGTAATTTTTTTTCTTTTTACCAAAAATTCGGCAGAGTTTCGTTTACATTTAGGACATCCCAAGTTATTGACTACTACCAATTTACTCAATCAATCCCATCATCACAAGGTCCCATAATTCCGCAGCTCATACAGTCTACACAATATATATATATATATATATCCTACAAGTAAGTTCAATATGAACATAGTCCAAACATCATATCATAAAATTTAAAAGAAAGAAATACTAACATGCAAAAAAAGCATTTACAACATAATAAGTGTTTCTTAAATATTTCAAAACGGTTAATTACAAGATAATTAAAATACTACATGTTAAGCTGAACTTTTATAAATACATCAAGGTTTACACAAAAGTATACTACATAAATGTGTTAATTCCCTTTTGTTTAAGTTAAAGATTTACACAAGCTTCACAAAGTAGGGTCCTAAACTAATGATCTCCATGGATATTTGATGGATCTGTTACATAAACAAACATACCATTATGTTGATAAAGAATATATATATGCTCATGTAATGAATACGAATGAAGTATTAATTTTCTATCTGATCCATAAGAATTCTAACAGAGGACTTATATTTTGCTTGTAAATCCTTTAACTCACTTAACACTCATTTGTATATTCTTAATTTGAATACTCTTATTTACTTGCATGAACTGGGTGCCCTTGCAAAGTCTAATCTTGAAATTCATATCCCGGCAATCCTGTCACGAATGCCATTAGCCGAAGCTAATCTTGTAATTCATGTTCCGGCAATCCTCTCACGGATGTACCTGAGTTTATAAACAAGTCGGGGAATTTTCGTCTCATTTCTGATTCTCTCTCCCATGTTTCTTCCTCGATTTGTGAGCTTCGCCATAAGACTCTGATGTGGGAACTTTCTTATTACGAAGTTCTTTCTCGCCCCAATCGAGTATCTTTATCGGTCTTACCTCAAGTGTTAAGTCTTCTTTTACCTCTACTGGCACTTGAGGTAACACTCTCGAAGGGTCTACATTGGCTTTTCGCAGCAAAGAAACATGGAATACATTGTGAACCTTGGCCAACTGTGAGGGTAAGTTTATTTCATATGCTACAGGCCCAATATGTTTTCGGATTTCAAATGGTCCAATGAACCTCGGAGCTAACTTCCCCTTCATGCCGAATCTCAGTATGTGCTTCCACGAAGCTACCTTCAGAAACACTTTATCTCCAGGACAAAATTCAAGTGGACTTCTTCGAATATCTGCATACTTCTTCTGTCTATCCTGAGCCACCTTCATTCAATCCTTAATAATCCTCACTTTTTCAGTAGTGATTTGTACTAATTCTGCCCCATACAACTTTCTGTCGCCAACTTCTTCCCAACACAAGGGTGTCCTACACTTTCTTCCATAAAGAGCTTCAAATGGGGCCATTCCAATTCTTGCCTGATAACTGTTGTTATACGTGAATTCTACTAGTGATAGATGCTCCTCCTAGTATCCACCAAATTCCAAAGCACATGCCCTTAGTAAATCCTCTAAGATCTGAATAATTCTCTCAGATTGGCCATCAGTTTGCGGATGAAAGGCAGTACTGATACTCAAATTTGTTCCAAAGGCACGTTGTATGCTCGGCCAGAGACGTGAAGTAAATCTTGGGTCTCGGTCTGAAACAATTGATGTTGGGACTCCATGAAGCCTTACAATTTTGTTCACATAAATCTTAGCCAACTTGTCAACTGAATCTGTCATCTTTACTGGTAGGAAAAGGGCAGACTTAGTTAGTCGATCCACAATGACCCAAATTGCATCATTTCCCTTCTTTCCTCTGGGTAGTCCCGACACAAAGTCCATTGTGATCATCTCCCACTTCCATTCAGGGATTGGTAATGGTTGTAACAGCCCTGCTGGTTTTCGGTGTTCTACTTTTACTTGTTGGCAGATACTATATTTTGCCATGTAACCAGCCACTTCTTTTCTCATATTTGGCCACCAGTAGTACTGCTTCATATCTTGGTACATCTTAGTACTACCTGGATGTACAGTGAACTTAGACTCGTGAGCCTCTCGTAGTAACTTTTATTTAAGGGCTTTGTTGTCAGGCACATACATCCATCGCCCCAACATCACTATTCCATCATCACCCATTCGAAAAAGAGTTTCACCCCCCCGATTCCAGTTTGATTCTCACTTTTGACACCTCATCATCATGTTGTTGTGCCTCTAATATTTGATCTCGATATCCTGACTTCACCCTTAGTTGAGCCATTAAGGATCCTTCTGGACTCACACTTAATACTGCCCCCAATCTCTTTTGCTCAATCATGGTTTTCTCATTCCAAGTCGCTGGTCCACCTCTAATCGCCTTGTCTTTACGGCTGAGAGCATACGCGACTACATTCGCTTTTCCTGGATGATAATCTATAATACAGTCGTAGTCTTTAATTAATTCTACCCATCTCCGTTGTCGCATATTCAATTCCTTTTGCGACATCAAATATTTAAGGCTTTTATGATTCGTGAAAATTTGAACCCGGGATCCGTATAAGTAGTGCCTCCATACTCGTAAAGCAAAAAGTACTGCTGCCAATTCTAAGTCATGAACTGGGTAGTTGACTTCATGAGTCTTCAGTTGTCTCGATGCATAGGCAACTACTTTTCCATGCTGTATTAGAACGCACCCCAGTCCTTTTCTTGAGGCATCACTGTAGACTACAAAGCCTTCTGTTCCGAATGGAAGGATTAGTACGGGGGAAGTAGTAAGCCATCTCTTCAATTCTTGAAAGCTCTCATTGCACTCCTTTGACCACTCTCATCTTATGTTCTTCCTGGTGAGTTGTGTCAACGGAGTTGCTATCATTGAAAACCCTTCGATAAATCTTCTATAATACCCTGCCAATCCGAGAAAACTACGAATTTTAGTTACCGTAGTAGGCCTTTCCCATCTCAAAATTGCTTCCACCTTTTGAGGGTCCACAAAAATGCCTTTTGAAGACACTATATGCCCCAAAAAGGTAACTTCTTTTAACCAGAAGTCACATTTATCCAACTTGGCATACAACTGACGGCTCCTTAGAGTCTGTAATGTATGTCTCAGGTGTTGTTCATGCTCCTCATAGGATTTGGAGTAAACCAAGATGTCATCGATGAATACGACAACAAACTTATCAAGGTATGGTTGGAATACTTGGTTCATTAAATCCATAAAAAGTGTTGGAGCATTAGTTAATCTAAAGGGTAGCACCAAGATCTCGAAGTGTCCGTAGCGAGTTCTGAAGGCAGTTTTTGGCACATCTTACACTTTGATTCACATCTGGTAGTATCCTGATCTTAAATCAATCTTTGAGAATACTTTGGCACCCTTCAACTGGTCGAACAAATTATCTATCTGCGGTAGTGGATATTTGTTCTTTACCGTCACTTTATTCAGCTAACGGTAATCTATGTAAAGCCTCAACGTTCCATCTTTCTTCTTTACAAATAATACGGGTGCCCCCCAAGGTGAGTTGCTTGGTCGTATGAACCCTTTGTCTAAAAGCTCCTGCAATTGAATTTTCAACTCATCCAATTCTTTTGGGCCATTCTATACGGTGGTTGGGCTATAGGAGACACCCCAGGCAATATATCTATGGTGACTTCAACTTCTCTTTCTGGGGATAATCCTGGCAATTCTTCTGGAAATACGTCCGGAAATTCCCTCACAATTGAAATGTCAAACAATCCTATTTTACCCTTTTTTGAATTTATCACATAGGCAAGGTATGCTGTATAACCTTTCTTTAATAGTTTTCTCGCAACCATACCCGAGATTATATTTGTAAAGTTGGAAGTTCTCTCTCCCTTAAAGACCATTGTTTCACCCTTAGCCCCTTGGAAGGTTACTGTTTTTGTAAAGCAGTCAAGACAGGCCTTATTTTTGCCCAACCAATTCATACCTAGAATTATATCAAAATCACTTAATTCTAGGGGTATTAAATCTTTTTATTTCACACCCATTAATGTTAATTCTCACCCCTTCAAATACAACATTTGTTTCCACAGTTTCATCCAAGGGTGTCCCAATAATAAATCCTTTCTCTACCCTTTTTGTTTCCTTACTCAATTTGGTTACATTTTTATTTGCTATAAAGGAGTGAGTGGCACCAGAATCAAACAAAACATGCATTTGATAGTCATTTATTTGCAGCATACCTGCCACCACATCTGATGCTGCTCTGACATCCTCTTAGGTCATATGGAAAACCCTTCCTTGATCCCTTTCATTTTGCACTCTGGGTCATCCCCTATTTGAGTTAGCTCCTGACTGAGTCGACCTTCCCGGTCTCTTTACTATGATGGAATGCTGATGACTCTGACTTTGCTGCCTATGTCTCTGAGGTTGTTCAGTGTTTAACTGGGGGCATTCGCTTTTAAAGTGACCCTTCTCGCCACAGTGATGACATCCTCTTCCCAAGTACTGACATGTTTTCCACTTATGACCTTCCCCTCAACATATATATAGCATCGTTCAAGAGAAACCATACAACTCCCAGGGTGTCTTTGTTCACACTGAGCACATTGAGGGTAGACAATTTCCTTCTGATCATTATGCCCCCTTGCAGCTATAGCCCTAGAGTGGGTCTAACCACTTCCCGACCTCCCACTGATATCCTGTCGGAAGCTAGTTGACATCCCCCCTTTCTTTTTGAATTGAAGGAACTGTTCGCCTTTACCCTTCTTTGGAAGTGGTGGCCTGCCTAAAAATTCCATATCCTTTCATTTTCCTACACCCCCATGACTCTGTTGGCCTTTTTCCATACAAGCCTCCAAGGCCTGTGCTGCCTCAATCAGTTCCCTTACTGTCTTGAATTGCAAAGCAATCAACCCCTGCTTCAATTCTTGTCTGAAGCCATCCCTTAATTTTTCTATCATGTGTTGTTCTGATGGGACATAATATGGTGCGAATAGTGAGAGGTCATGAAATCGTCTCTCATACTCAAGTACTGACATTCCCTCCTGTCTCAAGGCCAAGAATTCATGTTCCTTCATCTTCCGATGATATTTGGAGTAATATTGATTTTCAAACTCTATCTTGAAGTCATCCCAGGATAGGGTTTCTATAGCCCTTCTCAACTGAATTGTCTCCCACCAAGTCATAGCACCGTCTGATAGTAATTGAGTAGCACAATCTACTCGCAGATCATGTGGTATCTTAATTTGAATCATGGTTTTCTCCACCTTTCTAATCCACCTTCCCTCCACTTCAGCATTCTGTTCACCTGAGTAGGGTTCACAACCCATTTCTCTCATACTTTTCACCAAACAAACTAGATGTACCACATCATTAGTAGTTGTAGCTGCTTCTGAAACAGTTGGTATAATGGGTGCAGGTGGGGGTGCTGGCGGGGTGCTGGCATAGGAGTGGCAGCATTAGCCATACCTTCCATTATTGCTTTGACTATCTGGGCCAGGAGCATCGAATCAACATAAGAAACAGATGGCCCTGTTGGTGTAGTCTGAGAGGGCACCTCCACTTGTTTCCGTGGAGCTGACATGGTCGGCCGAACATCCCCAGTTTGCCTTGGTGCCTGTCTAATTTGAGGCCCCATCAATTCTTCATGCCCTACTTGAGTCGATACTACCAGTGTATGTGAAGCAGTATCTTCCAAAGGGCTCTCTTCTTGCCCCTCGGAAAAGTCTACATCTCTATTCCCCCTCCCTGCAGAGGATAGATCTGTTCTAATCTCTTGACGAGTACGTACCATTCTGCAATAAATTAATAAACATCAACAACCTCTTTTGATTTCTTCCCAGAACCCATACCAGCGCTCTGATACCAACTGTAACAGTTCGACTGTATGATCGATCATTGTTAAAAGTTCCCAACACATCCTCTATATTTAAGGGTAAATTTTTTTTTTTCTTTTTACCAAAAATTCGGCAGAGTTTCGTTTACATTTAGGACATCCCAAGTTATTGACTACTACCAATTTACTCAATCAATCCCATCATCACAAGGTCCCATAATTCCGCAGCTCATACAGTCTACACAATATGTATATATATATCCTACAAGTAAGTTCAATATGAACATAGTCTAAACATCATATCATAAAATTTAAAAGAAAGAAATACTAACATGCAAAAAAAGCATTTACAACATAATAAGTGTTTCTTAAATATTTCAAAACGGTTAATTACAAGATAATTAAAATACTACATGCTAAGCTGAACTTTTATAAATACATCAAGGTTTACACAAAAGTATACTACATAAATGTGTTAATTCCCTTTTGTTTAAGTTAAAGATTTACACAAGCTTCACAAAGTAGGGTCCTAAACTAATGATCTCCATGGATATTTGATGGATCTGTTACATAAACAAACATACCATTATATTGATAAAGAATATATATATGCTCATGTAATGAATACGAATGAAGTATTAATTTTCTATCTAATCCATAAGAATTCTAACAGAGGACTTATATTTTGCTTGTAAATCCTTTAACTCACTTAACACTCATTTGTATATTCTTAATTTGAATACTCTTATTTACTTGCATGAACTGGGTGCCCTTGCAAAGTCTAATCTTGAAATTCATATCCCGGCAATCCTGTCATGGATGCCATTAGCCGAAGCTAATCTTGTAATTCATCTCCCAGCAATCCTGTCACGGATGCCATTAGCCGAAGCTAATCTTGTAATTCATGTCCCGGCAATCCTGTCACAGATGTCATTAGCCGAAGCTAATCTTGGAAATCACTAGACTTTATTTACATTGAACACGACATTTATTGTAATTACATTCACCAGAAGAATTTTAAATTGTAAAAGTGCAAATAGGAGGAAAATCATGCACCTGCTTCGCCTGTCTCGCGACCTCCCCTAATAGAAGATCCAATCCTTATTGCTCCTCCTGAATCATAAGGAAGTTTTTGGTTGTGATTCCTTCAAGCCAATATTATAAAGAATCCATATTCATCCATTACTCATGTGTTACTTTCTATGTATGTTCATTTCCTCATATTAACATACATACATCACGTATATTTTCAGAGTTAGTATCTCAATATGCAAGTGTTCGTATGACTCAATTCTTTTATATCCTTATATATAGTATTCACGTAAAAGTCTACTGTTATTGTCTAACTTTCAACTATTACTGTCTAATTTTCAACTGTTACTGTCTAATTTTGAACTGTTACTGTCAAATTTTCAACTGTTACTGTCCAACCGTTACTGTCTAATTTTGAACTGTTACTGTCCAATTTTCAACTGTTACTATCTAAACACTCACCAGATTTTTAACTATATCTAAAGTTCTAAAACTTCATTTTAAGTGAGATTGATCTTGTTAGAAAGCTAAGACACGAGGCTACAAGTTCTCTGAAGGGAGGAGAACCCAGTTTTGCCTCTAAGATAGTCAAAATTGCTCATTAACTAATTAGTCCTACTGCCCTACATAATCAGTCACTACTCAGTCTCAGTTGATAACCCATAACTAGAGTTCTACATCTCCAAAATGAGCAAGACCAATTTCCCTGGGTTATCTAACATTCAAATCTATAATTTCTATGAGGAACCCGATTCTAATTCCGTCATCCTCCTACCCAAAATCTCATCGAAAGTCAGGAGACAAGTCTGTCCAGATTCGTCTCCCCCTCCCTTTCACACAATACTTTCATAAACTACATACCACACACATGAATTAACTTAATCTTAACAATAAGTACTTTTTCCCCAATTTATGTCTAAGAACCCTGACCTATGATTCAATATCAAGGCATCAATTTTTTATCGAATTAAAAATGAATTTTTTTAAGATCATGTTTAGAACACCTTACCCGGTACAAAATTAAGATTTTGATCTTCAACCAGTTGAAGATTCTCAACTCCCTCCTTTCTTTTCTTCTTGTTCAATTTCTTGGTAATCATTTGCTCTCAAGTGTTTATCCCATCTATAAGCTCTTAATCATGGATGGGTTCTTGAAATTTTAGTGTTTCTCTCTTGATTTCCCAAGAATGGGTATAAAACTCCCTATTTTCTCTCCTTATGGTTCCTACAGATTTATTTTTTTGGTGAGGAGAGAGTATTTATACTCTATATTTTCCCTTATTTGCATTTAGGCCCCCCTTTTCTTTTGAGTGTATTATTCTCTTTAATTAAATCCAACCCTCAACAGTATTGGGTTTATTATAATGTCCCGAATTATTTCGCCCAGAAATTTATATTCAAAAATTTCTGAATTCCTGTTTTTATTTAACCATATGCATGAATTTCTTCCCTTTTATTTATTTATTTATTTTTCCCGGGGTTTACAAATAGGTTCTCCTCCTTCAGAGTTGTATTTTTCCAGGTTTGTTACCATAGTCAACCATTGTTTTGTCGCGGGCTATTCGACCTCTACTGCTGCGAGTTTCAGACCTAGGATAGGTTCTCCAGTCGATCTATAACTCATTGTTGATCTCTCCTCTTATCCTCTCCAGCATCTTAAAGGTTCAGGTTCTCCTCCACCTCGTCCTACTACTCGTCAACATCTCATGATTCTTCATCCTTGGCTGCTAAAGATCGCCCTTCTAACATTGTCTATAGCAACCTTTGTTGCTCCTCTCTTTTAGGTCATACCTTCTCCTAACTATAAACCATTGCATTCGAGATGAATGTTATGCGAGATGAAATTCAGGTCTTGTGCTTTAATGATACTTGGTCATTGGTTCCTTTCCATCCTTTGATGAATGTTATTAGTAGTTGTTGGGTGTACAGAATAAAGCATCATGTGGATAGCAACATTGAGCGATATATGACGCGATCAGTTGCTAAAGGTTCTACTCGGCAACAAGGCATTGATTACTCTAAGACTTCCAATCCTGTTATTAAGCAGGTGACTGTTAGATTAGTCTTTTTCATTGTGGTTTTGCATGGTTGGAAGATTCATCAACTCGATATCCATAATGCTCCTCAATGAAGTCTTTGTCAAAGAGGTCTATATGAAACAACCTCCAGGTTTTGCTGACTCTACTCTTCCCTTTCATGTGTGTTGGTTGCTTAAGTCTCTATATGGTTTAAAATAGGCCTCGCGGGCAAGGTACACTCATCTGAGTGATTTTCTGCTTTTTCTTTACTTTCACGCTACTAATGTTGACACATTTTTATTTATCTTGTTTGTTGGTGCTGGTATCTTTTATCTTATGGTTTATGTTGATGATATCTTACTTATAGGTAGCAACTCTATTATGCTTCACCACCTAATATAGTTGTTGAGCTTAGAGTTTAAGCTTCGTGACTTAGGCACCGTTTATTATTTTTTAGGCATTGAGGTTCAGTCCACCAGTATGAGTCTGATGTTATGATAGCATAAATATATTATTGACATCTATACTCGGGTTGTTATGACCTCCTGCAAACTTGTTGATACTCTTATCTATACCTCCAAAGCTACCATACTACCAAATTCCTTATTTTCTGATCCTATATATGGTTTTGTCAAATCATTGTTGTTCTTCAATATCTCACCTTTACGAGGCTAGAAATCTGCTTTGCTGTCAACAGAGTCTATCAATTTATGCATGCTCCTATAGATTCTCACTGGGTTTTCATTAAACGTATTTTGTGTTATCTTCAGCGTACGACATCCTATGTCTTATATATCACTCGTAGTTCCTCATTTGCTTTACATTGCTTTACGAATGCAGATTGGGCAGATAGTATTAATGATCGCAAGTCTATAGGTGGTTACCTGGTTTTCTTTAGTCAAACATTGATTTCGGGGAAATCAAGCAAGCAACGCACAGTTGCCTGCTCGTCTACCAAGATTGAGTATAAAACCTTAGCAGATCGCATTACTGAGGTTATCTGGCTTCAGAACTTATTGATAGATCTACAAATCCCTTTTACTTCTGCTCCTACCATTTGGTGTGATAATCTTAGTGCTACTTATTTATCTACGAATCCTATCTTTCATGCTCCTACTAAACATGTTGAGGTTGATTATTATTTTGTACGAGACAGGATTGCGAAGAAAGAGATTCAGATTTGTTTATCTCTTCTTAGGATCAACTTTCAAATGTCTTTTCTTAGCTGCTTTCTACTGCTTTCTTTACTACATCTCAATTCAAGCTTCGGGTCGATCCTCCACCCTCGAATTGAGGGGCCATATTATATATATATATATATATAAGAAATACTATAAGACTACTCTAGTGATATAATCTCTACCTTTACTATTATATATTACTCCACACATATAAATAAAAAGAATTGACTAAATAAAAAGTATTTTTTTTGTTCTAACTTATATAAATCATAAAGAGAAGGAAACAAGGAAAAAGGCAAATGAGAGCGTGAGGTCCTTGATTACGTAATTTGCTGTCATGTTGAACAAATCATTGTCATGCAGTCAATAAGTCAACTCTAGAAAACTGGACATATTGACCCGCTACGCCCTTTCTCACTACAAATGCTGGCTTTTCCACACTAACAGAGCACAGCTTTTTTAGTCCAAGAAAACAAAGAAGCCTAACTTTACTTCAAGCATCTTCTTTTTCACTTCAAGAATGGCTGGTGATCAGGTAACCCTGTTGGATTTCTGGTCAAGTCCATTTGGTATGAGAGTGAGAATAGCGTTGGCTGAAAAGGGTGTAAAGTATGAGTACTGTGAACAAGATTTGAGGAACAAAAGTGATTTGCTTCTTCAAATGAATCCTGTTCACAAGAAAATCCCAGTTCTTGTCCATGATGGGAAACCTGTTTGTGAGTCACTTATCATTGTTCAGTATATTGATGAGGTGTGGAAGGACAAGGCTCCTTTGTTGCCTTCTGATCCTCACAAGAGAGCTCAGTCTAGGTTTTGGGCAGATTTTGTCGACAAAAAGGTATGTTTTTTGTTCTTAAATGGTTCATCTATTTGGTTTTTGATTTTATTGTTGTTTTGAGCAGTGTTTTTAAATCCCACCGGTGATTGACCCGGCTCAAGGCCCGGGTGACGGGTTTTGACTGGGTCACCGGGTTTTGACCGAGTCACCGGTAACCCGGGTCAATCCTATTTTTTATATAAATCAAAACGATGTCGTTTTAGTTAAAAAAAAATAATAATCAACGGATTTCAACTGGGTTTTTTACTGGGTTTTGCCGGGTTTTTAATAGTCCTTATTTTTTCATAAACCTGACCTAGTTTTAGCCCTAGATCAATCGGGTCATGGATTGACCTACCGGACCGGATTTTAAAACTATAGTTTTGAGATATGACATGATTAAACCTACTTTGCAATTTGATAAGCTTGGAAGAATTAGAATATTATATCACCAGTACAATTAGCCCTTGAGACTAATATCATATCAAGGAAGAAATTCGGCATCACAATATGGAATGGTGGAAAAGTCTGTTTGAAGTTAATTTCAAGTGTTCTTGGGCACGGATTTTGTTTTTATGTAACTAATTAGCCATTAAAGTTGCTGGTCATTATTGTCATTCTTGTTAGTTCATGAGAATTAAAGTAGAATTAAAAGTCTGTTCGAAGTTTCTGTACAAGGATTACCTAATTTGTTGGGTCCAACAACCTTAAGACGCCCCAATAAAACTTTAAAAATATCATATTTATTGGATTAAGGATAAGATTTTGGACTTCGGTGATGATGCTTTTGTTAAATTAGTGGGTAGTCACCTTCAAGTATCCAAAAATATATCATCGATGGTGACAATTTTGAGGTTTTCCTATTGGTGAGCTTCATTTGATTAAAAAAAAAGAAGTCACGATGAGCCTTCCATCTATTACTTAATTATTAGTCACTTTCAACGCAGCAAAGTAAATAAGATGTTACACACCATCTTAATTAGTTGCTGCATTAGCCGTATTTGAATTTCTACCCTCTGTAACAGTTATTGGCTAGACAGAAATTACAAGTACTGGTACAACCGTTGACCTTTGTGATTCCAAAAAGTCACTAATTTGTTTTACAATGGTGTGATATGAATCTGTAGATATATGACTTTGGGAGGAAGATATGGACAACAAACGGGGAAGATCAGGAGGCAGCCAAGAACGATTTCATTGACAGCCTCAAGCTTTTGGAAGGAGAGCTTGGAGACAAGCCTTACTTTGGGGGCGAGACCCTCGGCTATGTTGATGTAGCACTACTTCCTTTCTATTGCTGGTTTTATGCCTATGAAACCATCGGCAACTTCAATATAGAAGCTGACTGTCCGAAGCTTATTGCTTGCTGTAAGAGGTGCTTGCAGAAAGAGAGCGTATCCAAGTCTCTAAAAGATCCTCAGATACTCTATGATTTCGCTGTGATGGTGAGGAAGAAGCTTGGGCTTGAGTAGCCATGGACAGGGAGGTGTTATTTCCTGTGTTATGTTATACTTATGTTTTGTTTTTGTGTGATTTATGTCTCAAACAAGGCTAGCACTTGGTTGCGCCTGGCTTGGGATGTGTTTTTTCTCCCTGTGATGTTTGTTAGCCTTCAAATATATTGTAGCTGATAAGCTATCTCTAATATCAGATAATCTCCGGATTTTTTCTAGGAATTGTATTTCTATCTTTTAATTTTTTCAATAAAATAGTGGTGTTTAATCATGAAAAGCTTAATTTTTATCTAAATTTTTTTCTTGACTTTGTCACTCTATAATTTACTAAACTAAGCAAGCTTAAGAGACCTCAAGAAAGCTATGCATGAATGAATATAATCATGAAACCAATGAGAGTAGGATGAGACAAATACAAAATACTATCTACCATCAAGGTTTATATTTTTCCCTGTATTAAGAGGTTCAAGGGACGACCTGAGGAATTGAAATCAGATGTAGATTTTCTCGTAAATGCTAGTGAACGAAGGTCTAATCCCATGGTATATATCCACTTTGACAGCGGGTATTTCCTTAACTGTTGTATCTTTGACGTCTTTTCAAACAACCATATTCTTGATTCCCATAATAACATGGACAACACATAACACAAGCGCTACCACTGCTACTAATGGAAGTGTTGTTATTGCTATTATAATTGGAAGCGTTGCTACTACCGCTTCTGGAAGCACTGCTGCTGGTGGTTTTTTATGCATGCTTCTAGTGAAGAATGGTGGGTTGAGAATGGAGAAGGAGATGTGTGTGTGTGTGTGTGTGTGTGTGTGTGTGTGTTGGGGGGGTGGGGGTTGATATATATATATATATATGGGGGTATAACTGTAATTTTGATGAAAAGTGAAACGCTATTTTTGGTTTAAAAATTTCATTAAGATAGATAAACCTAGGAGAATACTGTTTTCCAACAAAGAAGAATGAATGGGAAATTTTAAAAAATATATAAAAGATGTTTTCCAGCTTTATGATCAAAGGATGAAGAAATATTTTTCCTTTTTTCCATTTGAAAAAATACTACATTTGAAGATAAAATTCACTTTTTAATATTTCTTTTTTTTATTTTCTTGAAAAAATGATGTAATACAACATTACTGGACAATTAATTTAGGGATTGAGAAATCTTGTCTATGTTATATGTTATGTTAATTGGTATTAGAATATATTAGCCAATTAATAGATATATTGGCAACATCTTCTCAATCTATAATACAGAAGTGGTGACCATTTAGAATATTGTTAATAGAAGTATTTGTCTCCCCTCTGAAATACTCTAACACTTATTAGAGTTCAAAAATAAAATATTTGTTAAAGTGGAGATGTAATAAACTGTCTCTCTCTCAACAAATACACATACACACACCAAAAAAACTTAAAACATCCAATCTCCAATGAACTTAATTTCCTAATTTTTACAAGGCCCACACTAGCATCTCCATAGGAAGACCTGGAATATTGATGTTGGATGATTTTTAGTGGAGGCTTTTTTTTCTTAGTTATTTTTATTTTATTTAGTTTAGAAAAATATTTTTTATGGTGTTTTTACTCTTTCTTTTTAGTTTAGTAAAAAAAATTTATTTAGTTTAGGCCCTAGACTAGTAAAAATAGGATTTTTTAGCTTGAATTTCAGGAGACTACTAGAGAAATATTAAGTTATAAAATTTTCAATGAGGGTTTTGGTGCGGTGACATTGTTTGACTAATTGTTGTGTTGCTTGTGTTTGTTGTCTTTCCTGTGTTGTTTTCGATATTGTTAGTTGGTGTCAAAGTTGCGTTAGTGGGTATCAAAGCTTAAGGACTCCTGGTGGTTAGTAATTGTGTGCTCTTGAATAAGCATGGCTGGAAGATGTGGTCGCAAAACAGGACATGCTCATGTAGTAGGGGATGTAGAGGTTTTCTCTTAGGAAAGAGATGTTCAGGAGCTATTGATATAAAGGAAAATTATATAATTAATGTTTAGACTAGCGGTGATAAAGTTGTAGAGGCAGAAGAATTATCCCCTCAATTGAGAGAAATGAAGAAGAAAAAATTGGAGGAGAATGGAGATAGTGATCGTGGATATCCATAGCCAATTTTGAGACCCCATTCCAAAGACATTAGTAGACAAGACTGTAACATCTCCATTTCAGAACTAACACATCAATCATAAAAAGGGAGAAACATGATGCTTTTTTTTTTTGTCAAATTCATACAAAGTTCACTGAAATTTCTGCCAAAATTTCGACAGAGTATCCCTTATACCGGAAGATTCTAAATTATCGACAAGTCACCTGTACAAATCCATTATTCATTACTTATACACGTCCTAATCATTTTAAGTCTCAAACATCATATAATTCAAGGATACAAACACAATATTCTAAATATTCATCATATAAGGTCGAACATAATTTTAATTCTTAGATAAAGGAAATAAACATACATTAGGATTACAAGTATATAATAATATAGTTTACGTACGTTCAAACATTGATTTAAAGGATGCTACTACAATTCAAGTTATATAGTTCCTTAAAGGGCAAAATACATTGACTTTCATTTAATTTTTAAATAACATAAAAACTAGAGGATCTAAAATATTACTCATATCATGAATATGATGGACCTGCAACAACATAATATACAAAAATAATTATATTAAAAGCAATAATGTTATATAGAAGAAAAAATAACAATACATAAATTCATATATTCAATGCTACGTGCTATCATTACTTTTTGTAATTCTTGTTTAATGCTTCTAAGTTCTGTCGTACCTGACATCGCGGCGGCTTAAAATTGAAAGTGTAATGTGATTTTGTAGATAACTTGGGACCTCCCAATATAGGAGAGACTCTGCCGAAATTTTGATAGAAATTTTGGTGGAACCTGTATATCTAAAAAAAAAATTACCTGAAAATTTTCAATGTATCATGAAAAAAGATGTAGAAAATCAGGGCTGTTACAGCTATGATTACTAGCAAGGTAATACATGACTAAACACTTAGCAATCATTGATTGAGATTTATATAATCTTCCAATCGTTCATTTCCTCAACAGGGGAATCATTCCAACAGTCAGTCGAAGTCAAGCGTAGACCAGTGTTGGCCTAATGACACTGTAGCTTCATCTTCAAGACGATTGATCTCTAGGTGTCCTTGTTTTGATAGTTTTTTCTCTTACCTTTATAACCACCCTCGATAATATGCACCTCAGTTCCTTTTTCCAACAAAACTTTTCTCCTCTATTGAGTCAGCAATCTTTCCTGATTGAATGGCTTGTTCAATCATCTGAGCTATGACAACTAGGTCAGTGAAATGTTGTGCAGAGTTCCTAACCAAATATTCAAAGTACGGAGCCTTAAAGTTGTTGGAAAATAAATTGCTCATCTCCTTTTCCAACAAAGGGGGATTAACTTGTGCAGTTGCCTCACGCCACCTTTAGGCATACTCTCTTATAGACTCCTTGTTATCCTTTTCCATAACTTGCAAGCTTGACCTATCAGGGCTCACGTCCACATTGAACTTATATTGCCTAATAAAGACATCAACTAAGTCCTATTTTTTCACCTTGATATTTTCCAACCACATATACAAAGTGAGGGCAGCGTTACTCAGGCTGTCTTGAAAGAAGTGAATCAATAGTTTCTCATCATTAACCACCTTGGTTATTTTGTTGCAGTATGCTTTGAGATGAGTTATAGAGCATTGAGTTTCTATATATTTGACAAATTATGGCACTCAAAACTTTTTAGGTATGACCACGTTGGGCACTAAACACATCTTAGTAGCCTTTATAGGATCATATGTGCAAGTTCCCTCAAATTCCCTCATCATTTGCTCTAGGGTAGCTAATTTGTCCAGACCATCTTTTTTTACCATCTTGCCTTTATGTGATTCCTTCTCTATAGAATCAATGGTAGATGACATTCTTTGTAGAATCAATGCTTGGCTTGTTGAAATTCAGATGACACCTCATTTGCCCTCAAAGTATGTAGAATGAAGGGAGTTACAGGCATAGGTTCAAGTTGAGCTATAAGTGTTGCCTTTCCAAATTTAGATCTCAAGGCCTATTTGAGTAGACTAGTAAGCCTTGCAATTTTTTCTTTAAGAATTTCAAACTCTTTTCGGTGTTGGGCTTCCAACTAGGCTCTTTCTTCGTTTTCCATTTGTTTTTTTTTTCACAGTCGAGTGTTATAGGTGTGTTTCAATGGGGAACCTATATTTCAACCTGTGCTAAATAAAAATCATGCAAAATAAGAAAAATGCATATGAAATATGGACTCGCCCTTCACAGGGTGATAACCTAATTGGTAGATTCTAATCGTTAAGTGCATAAAGAGGATAGGTCACTATCTAGCCTCAAAAGGTCTCTCGTATGATCAGTGATCATCCTCGAAAGGTCGATATGAGGCTTACAAGTAGTGTGAAGATAGAGGCCCTGATTAATATCAGATTGGCATATCAACCACTTCCAAGTAAACAAATAAGTGAGAGTTGAATGGTTTCACGAGTCTTACCTAGGCTAAAGTCATTGGGGTATCGTTACTTCCCCATTTATCCTAGATTACAAGGTGTGTGCTCTTAATGTGATGCATGACAATATAAACAAGATGCATGCTAAAGCAGTAAAGGCAAGAAAATAAACCAATAAGCACAGCAAACATGATAGCAATTAAAAAAAACAAAAAGTGAAGGTTAGTCCTAAAAGTCCCTAGTGGAAAAGAACAAAATTTCTGGCATCTTGTTCTTTTGAGGAAAAGTCTTGTTTAAGGAGTCATCACATAGTATTATGGTCACTAGGAACCCTAACTGGTCAGCAGAGATTCTGAAGTACAAGTCTAGTTACGCAAAAAGAAAGATATTATCACCCCTTAAGAGTCCTATATAAGGTAGGTTGCATCACTGGTTTTGTCTTAAATTGTTAAGGGTTTGTTGTGTTTTATCTATGATGGTCTACCTATAACATTCTTGACTCTGGCACCAATTAATATTCGACTATAGACATTTCCAACTCTAGCGTTGATAAATATTACGTAGCAAAAAAAAAACATGGTATTCTGGCTCTGACGTCAGTGAGTAAAACAATAAAATGAATCTAAAACAAAGCATACATTTTTTATCTTTTAAAAACCAATGTATTGAATACCGGATTTGCATTTCACAATAAAAATCCACAGATTAAATATACAGTGAAATACCCTAAAATAAATATAAGGGACCTACAAATAAATTCAAAAGGGTAAATAATTTTTTTAAATTTTTTTTCTAATATTAAAAATACAGCTTGTTTGATAAAAAATCAAAATAAAATTAACTAAAATAAAGGGGACTAGTCTAGTTGGGCCTGAAGCCTAGACCCAGTTTTTTCCTGTTTTTTTATTATTTTTTTTGTTGGTTTTAACCCGACATGTACGGGCTAGGTTGGATCCAGCCGGCCCGGCCTGATCACTGGCCCAAGCTAGTGACCCGGCCAGTTTCTACCCGCAAGCGGGCGTGAATTGTTCACGCACGCTTGCTACAGTCACAATGTAATTATATTTGCAAGTGCACAGTGTTGGTGAATTATCTTGTAAAGCTGGAGAAACTTACCTAAAAGTTGGACGAGGGCGATGGCGTGCTTTAGACCCCTCTGTTCCTCCTTTCGTTTTTTTTTCCTCTGGTGCTTTCTTTTCTTTTGCTTTCTCTCGGTGCAACCTTTTTATGTGTTTGTTTGTTCTGGTGTGTATATGTCTCGTTCCCTTGTTGTGTTCTATTCGTGGGTTTTCTCTCTGGTTTTTCTGCTCAGGATGAAGACGATGGTGATGAAGGCGTGAGGTGCTGCTGGTTGAATGGAAGCTACCTCCTCTGTGTTTTCTCGTTTTCGTCTCTGTGTTAGGCTTGTTTACCTTCCCTGGTTCTGTTTCTCATCATTCGTTCCTTCTCACCCCCTAGATTTTTTTTGTCTTTCTCCTTTGTTTCTTTTTTGCTCCCCCCCCCAGGGAATGCCAAGCATCCCTACGATTGAAACGGCTTCAAGCCTTTTACTCTAGAAACGGTTCCTAAGGCAGAAGGCGAATAAGGCGATGAATACCTTTTAAAAACGATGCTGTTTGTATGATGGGAATAGTCATTTTCAATTTGGTCACTGAAGTTCTGAAATCTTGTAATCAAGCCCTGGATAAATTGTAATTGGACCCCTGAATTTTTAGTGATATCTACAAAATAGTCTTAGGACTTTAATTTCTTGCAATTTTGACCCAAATCAGGTCCAAACTTTGGTATTTCTTCAATTAAGTCCTTGATTTCATTAATTAAACTAATTCCAAGTTCAATTAAGTCTCAAAACTTATCAATTAATCAATTGAGCCCTTGATTAGATTAATTAAACTAATCCAAAGTTTAATTAGGTCCCCAAACTTTCAAATTATGTTGTCTTGTCCTAAATTCAATTTATTCTTCATTGATTTCATTTTTTTATTTCATTTTTTCATCATCATTTTTTTATTTCTCATTTTTTATTATTTTTATAAAAAAAAATAAGATAAGATAAGATAAGTAATTAAAATGCAAACCGAAGCTTACCTGTTGCGACACTTGAAGATGAAGATGGCGGTGATGGAGGGCTGGCCAGCTGAAACCGTTTTCTTCTCCTCTGTTTTCCTTTCGTTCTTCCCCTGGTCTTCTTTCCGTGCTCTCCTTGTCTGTACTGTGCTCGTCCATTTTCCTTCTCTCTCTTCTGGTTTTTTCATGCTAGTGCTGTTGTTGCTCACGGTGGCTGCTGCTCAAGTCACTGAAATTCATGCTGCCACTAATGAGAAGAGAAGGCTGCTGCTGGAAATACAGGGGTGTAACTGATGCCGGTGGCTGTTGTTTTAGACGAGAAGGAAAGGAAAGAAGGGTCCCCTCTATTGCTGCTGTTGGCTTGCATTTGCACCTAGTTGCTGGAGCTGTTGAGGATGTTGCTGCTAATCTTGACTGCAACCAACGTTGAGGATGGAGCTCTCAGTTGGAGGCAATGCTGTTGATGGTTGGGGATGTTTGTTCGGCTGAGAGGGGAGGCCAAGGCTGGTGTGGTGGTGATCTTGGTATCAAGCCAGAGAGGAAAAGAAAAGCCATGGAGGGCTTGCTCTGTCTGTTCTTGGTGACTGGGGAAGAAGAGGAGGAAAGAAAATCGATGAAGGGGGGTGGCGGCAGAGAGCAGAGACTAGAATGTCAGCCCCCCCTTCTCGGGTTGTTCCCTTTTTTTTTCTTTCTTTTTTTTGGTTTTTCTTGTAATGGCATCCTCTTGAGGTTTTTTGTGTTTTTTTTTTTTCTCTAAGGTCCTTCTTCTTTTTTGCATGAACTGAGATCTATATTTATAGTGCAAGAGTCTCATCGTATGTGAAAAATAAAATTTCAATCAAATTCATTCTCTTTTTTAAATTTTGAATTTGATTAAAATCAAATTCAAAAGTGAATGACTATCATTATCTTGAAGATAAAGATTATCTTGGAGATAAAAATAAAATGACAAAAACACATTATAGTCTCTAATTTTCGCGCAAGCTGACAAATCACACTTTTCATCGAAATAAATGCCTAATATTTTAATTTTACATTTTAAACCCCCTAAAATCAAATTAAAAAATTGTGTTACAACACCTCTATTGTTTTTTTAAAAAACCCCCTCCTAGCAATTTAATTTATTTGATTTCCTCGAAACATTTCATCATAAAAAAAGCATGGAAAGTGCTTAACAAAAAAAATATTGATTTAAGCTATGTTGATCATATTAATTATAACTTAACTATTATTACAAAGGTTAATATATTATAGGATAATCTTCGACTTAACTACGAATTAGTAGTTACTCTTCTCATAATCTTCTAGACATCTTTTCTTCATTTCTGCCAATCAACAAGATAATCTTCAACTTGCCTGTTCAATTTTATCACTGCTAGTTGATGAGTTAATTTTGTAATTTGTCTTTATATATCTTCTATCACCAATTCTTGAATGTTTCTTTTTCAAGGGTGAACCTCCTAATCTCTTTCCATATGAGCACATCCTATTTTGTAATACTAACAAAAACATATGGAAACAACATAAAAAAGACAACAAGCACAATCAATGGAAAATTCCTTCAAATAGTATCACTACACCAAAAATTATAATTTGAATTTTTATTTCTTAATAATTCACCATACCAACTAATACACCTCTCTAAATAGTTTATAATTTTTTAAATAAATTCAAAAATCAACATAAATAAACCACAAAAACTAAAAATAAAGGAAAATAATAAATTTTTTAAACAAACTAGGAAAAGTAAAATTATTAAGTATGATTTTTAATTTATAAAACTAAATATAAAAAATAACAAATAACAAATAAAAAAATAATTTTCCTTGAAAACCTCAAATTTGTTAAATTGTAGAAAATGACATGTGAGATTTTATTTAAACACCTATACTTTTATTTTCATCAATAACAAAGTGACTTGGGTTGGATTTGCGGTGAGGGAGCATAATAGTTTTCTAAAAAAGCATAATTATCGTATTGATTCAAGAATTGGTATGGAAAAGGTTGTTGATTATCGGGTCAATCTAAATTAATTAATTTTAAAAAATTAATATAATTGTTTTTAAAAAAAATTCATTGATATGTCCTGGACAAATTTAATTACGCCAACAGATGACTAAAAAACTTTTCTGAAATAGTAAGACATACCTCTAGCTTTTTATTACATGTTTCGATAATATTTTGAATTTATTTTGGTGATACATTGTGTGAGCTTGTATATGTCGGTATATAGACGCCGTTGACTTATCATGCAAATATTTTTCAGCCTAGGCTCATTTTTCCCTTCATCGTTTGATGATAAATTGCGAAAATGGTTGGAAGAAAAGAAGGTTAGATTGCCAAAATATAAAGAGGATTTTTGATAGAAAATGTTTTCCCATCAATCAAATTGAATTTGGAGGAAGAATATTTATTTCCCTTAATCTGCCGTACCTTTATATATAGAGTTTCAAGTTCAAAACATTTTAGATAAGATGATAAATATCTATATTTATCAAGAACCAATGGGCAAGGAAGACCGTCTTTTTACATGAAGGCAAACGTCACAAAGAGAAAAACCACATCCTCAGTCAGGCATAACAAAGGGCCCTCTCAAACTATAAACATATTACAGGAAATAGCACCTCCTTGCCTTTGGATGCACATTACTCAAGCCCAAGCTTCTTTCTCATCATCACAACGAAATCAGAGACTTTCTGTGGATCTTCAAGAGACTTGGATACACTCTCTTTCTGCAAGCACCTCTTGCAGTAAGCAATCAGCTTCGGACAATCAGCCTCTATATTGAAGTTGCCGATGGTTTCATAGGCATAAAACCAGCAATAGAAAGGAAGTAGTGCTACATCAACGTAGCCGAGGGTGTCGCCCCCAAAGTAAGGCTTGTCTCCAAGCTCTCCTTCCAACAGCTTGAGGCTATCAATGAAATCCTTCTTGGCTGACTCCTGATCTTCTCTTTTTGTTGTCCATATCTTCCTCCCGAGGTCATATATCTGCAGATTCATATCACACCAATATTTTACTTGATATTAGTCTTAGGGCTAAATTGTACTGATGATGTAAAATTCTATTTCTCAGAAACTGATCAAATTGCAATGTGGGTTTAATCCAGTCATACCTCAAATCAAAACAAAATCAAAAACCAAAAAGATGAACCCTTTATTTACCAAAAAAAATTAACATACCTTTTTGTCAACAAAATCTGCCCAGAACCTTGACAGAGCTCCCTGGTAAGGATCAGAAGGCAACAAAGGAGCCTTGTCCTTCCACGCCTCATTAATATACTGAACAATGATAAGTGACTCACAAGCAGGTTTCCCATTATGGACAAGAACTAGGATTTTCGAGTGAACAGGATTCATTTGAAGAAGTAAAGCAGTTTTGTTCCTCAAATCTTGTTCGCCGTACTCATACTTTACACCCTTTTCAGCCAATGCTATTCTCACTCTCATACCAAATGGACTTGCCCAGAAATTCAACAGGGTTACTTGATCACCAGCCATTCTTGAAGTGAAAAAGAAGATTCTTGAAGTAAAGTAACGCTTCTTTGTTTTCTTGGACTAAAAAGGCTGTGGTTTGTCATTGTGGAAATGCGAGTATTTATAGTAAGAAAGGGCTGTAGTGAGTTAGTATGGCCGGTTTTGCAGAGTTGTCTTATTGACTGCATGGCATAGACGTGTTGAACAAATTAAGAGGTGCCAGCCGTTTTATACTTGAAGGCAAACATTACAAAGAGAAAAGCCACATACTATGTCAGGCACAATAAAGTACCTCAGAATATAAACATATTAGAGGCACAACTAAGTGCCCTATTTATTTGAAACATAAATCACACACAACATAAGTACAACTTATTAACACGAAATAGCACCTCCTTGCCTATGGATGAACACTACTCAAGCCCAAACTTCTTCCTCAGCATCACAACGAAATCATAGACTTTCTGTGGATCTTTAACGGACTTGGATACACTCTCTTTCTCCAAGCACCTCTTACAGTAAGCAATCAGCTTCGGACAATCAGCCTCTATATTGAAGTTGCCGATGGTTTCATAGGCATAAAACCAGCAATAGAAAGGAAGTAGTGCTACATCAACGTAACCGAGGGTGTCGCCCCCAAAGTAAGGCTTGTCTCCAAGCTCTCCTTCCAAAAGCTTGAGGCTGTCAATGAAATCCTTCTTGGCTGCCTCCTGATCTTCTCCTTTTGTTGTCCATATCTTCCTCCCGACGTCATGTATCTGCAGATTTATATCACACCATTGCATAACAAATCAGTATAATGGTCACCACACATAATTAGGTAAATGTTTTGGCAAATACATCCAATGGAAATAGAACAGTTTAAAAAAACTGTGTTTATTATTATTATTATTATTATTATTATTATTAGAAATAACGGTTATTTAGTTAAAAATCAAAATATATATCTCATGCAAATTAATTTATATATACAAAATTAACCCCAAAATTTTATTTACATATTTTATCGTTTAACTAAACGGAAATAATAATTGTATAGAAAATTATTATTTAAAAACATGGTTATATTCAACTATATTATTTTTCTAATATTTTTTTAATCTATATTATTTTCTAAAACTTGAGACAAACAATTTCCTGTTAAAAAAAAATTCACCACACAGACTTTTTGGAATCACAAAAGTCAAAGGTGGTCCATGTACTTCATTTCTGTCTAAAGAGGAGGGCAAAGCCATTCATCCTTAGAGAGGTTAGAAATTCAAAGCAGTATAAATTCAAAGATGGTGATAACATTATTTATTTATTTTTTAACATGAGTATCCAATCAATGACTTTTTTTATTTATTTATTTATTGCGCGCACAAGCTGGCCCTCGACTAATGACTTTTTTTAATCAAGAAATGCGCACCAATAGGAAAACCTCATTTCTTGGTGCGTCTTAAAGCCATTGGATCCAATCAATTTGGTGATCCTTATACAGAAACATCTACTTTAACTCTCATGAACTGACAAGAATGAAAATATAGTTCATCAAAAATTTGTTATAATGATAAGACTTCTCCACCATTCCATATCGTGATGCTAATTAATTGTACTGGCGATGTAAAATTCAAACTAATCAAATTGCAATGTGGGTTTAATCAGGTCATGGCTCAAAACCAAACAGTAATAGAAAATACAAAAGATGAACGCTTTATATTTATTTACAAAAAAATAATTTACCTTCTTATCAACAAAGTCTGCCCAGAACCTAGATTGAGCTCTCTCGTAGGGATCAGAAGACAACAAAGGAGCCTTATCATTCCACACCTCATCAATATACTGAACAATGATAAGTGACTCACAAATAGGTTTCCCATCATGGACAAGAACTGGGATTTTCTTGTGAACAGGATTCATTTGAAGAAGTAAATCACCTTTGTTCCACAAATCTTGTTCACTGTACTCATACTTGACAGCCTTTTCAGCCAATGCTATTCTCACTCTCATGCCAAATGGACTTGCCCACAAATCCAACAGGGTTACTTGATCATCAGCCATTCTTGAAGTGAAAAAGAAGATGCTTCAAGTATCGCTACGCTTCTTGGACTCCAAAGGCTGAGGTCTGACAGGGTGGAAACGCTAGTATTTGTTGCAATAAAAGGCTGAAGGGAGTCAGTGTGGTGGGTTTCCTAGTCGTCTTATTTATTGCATGACATAGACATGTTGAACATTGTAGCAAATTACGTCAAGGACCTCATGCTCTCATAAGCCTCTTTCCTTGTCGTTTTGTTTCCTTCTCCTTCTATAATATATACAGTATTCTACGAAAATGATAGTGTTGAGCTTTGTGGCACATGCACGCATATGATGTAGCAGGATATAGGATCGAGGAGTTGTTATTTAATAACTTGGTTTGTGGTCCTGAATGCACTAATTTTTATAGTTATTCAACTTAGATTTGTCTGGTAGGTTAATTTAGGATTTGATTGCTTGACTGGTTTGGGTAAGATAAAAGATTGAAATGAGTAAAAATCTGGTAAAACTTGATTGATCCATTACTTAGGCAACCCGATTAAACCCGAATGAGATTTTTTTTTTTTTTCAAATGTATTTTTTCTCCTAGCAAGAGACCTTTTTTTTATATTTTTTTAGTTGGTTATTAACCCTTTTCAAAGTTTATTATATAAATACTAGAAGAATATTTTATTTTTTCAATGTGAGATTTAAAATCCTTTAGTATATATATACTTTATGTTTACAAGAAAAAAATTATTTTTTCAATGTGGAATTTGAAGCCTTTTAGTATATATACTCTGTGTTTACAAGAAAAAAGTAATGTTTTTTCAATGTGGAAAAAAAAACCTTTTTGGTTTAAATACTTTAACTTAAAATAATAACATACTAACATAGTATCTTTTCAATGTTGAATAAAAAACCTTTTGAAATAATCTTTCAAACTTCATTATTTCTAACATATATAGTCTATATTCATATGGATTGTTTATTAATTTTTTCATATGAAATATTAAAACTTTAAATATTTTTTTTTAATTTTTCTGGGTTGACCCTGGTCAACCCGTGTAACCTGGGACCCGGCTCCTTGCCCGGGTCAACCCTATGTCGGGTATGACTATGCTAATTTTAACATAAATTTTAAGGATAAGAGATTGATTGTGGTTACAAAAAGTATTAGTACTTCTAGCATATTTTACTTGAGGGAAGCTGCATTATGTGGTCTAGATTGGTTTAGAGATTTTGAAGGGTTCCTAATCGATAATCTGCCTATGGCTCTAAATAAAGATTTACTCTCATAAATAAATCTGACATCTTGAGTTTATTATAGACTCATATGCCCAAATAAATTCTTATAGCAAGGGTCTATGTAGGTGGGCAACAAGGTTTACCTATCCTAGTAGGCAAAATGCTTCTTCACAACTCGTATATTGTGATAAAAATACTCTCAATTAAAATTCATGAATATCTAAAATAATCTTGTAAATTTTCTAGTCAACTTCTAGTATTTAAATACTAGTCTACTTATAGGTCCAATATTTATACTAGGATGATGACCATTAATTTTCATGAATTAAAAATTTAGAGTTATTGACTTATTGATTTAGGAAAAAATAATATATAAGAAAGACAACAAAAACAAACAATAGAATACTATAGAATAGAATCATTCTTAATTTAAAATTTTATTTCTCATTAATTTACCACATTAAATAACATGTCTTTCCAAGAGGTCTATAACTCCTTAAATAAATCTGAAAATTAATCTAAATAAGCTAAAAAATAAAAATAAAAATCCTAAACAAACTAGAAAAAATAGAATTATTAAACATAATATTTAATTTTCTAAAATAATTAAAAATAATTAAAAATAACTAAGGAAAAATAATTTTCTTTAAAAACCTCATGCATCGGTTTTTCTATATTAAAAAAAATCAACCATTGAATTTAAATTATTCTTGCCTCGATCTTGTAAATGTCCAATCAAGATTCTTCAATTCCTTTTCTCCCTTCGCTTCGATTGTATAACAATTTTAGATACCAACTCTAGTTTCTTCATGTTAAATTCTACATAAAAAAATCAATTAACAATTTAGATTAATTAATTGCAAATCTCAAACTTCCTTTATCAACATGTGTTATATCCATATAACCATTGAACAAAATTACTTTTATGATAATAGTAAATATGTAATCAAGCTGATTAACATAACTTAATAATTTTATTTTGTTAAGTACCTTTAATAATTTATTTGCACTCAACTTTTTACTTATCACTTAGAACACTTAACTTATCAATGAGAACACTATTAATCACATCATTTTTATCATTGTTTATGCTATCATTATTAACATAATTATCATCAAAATAAATATCATAAATTGATAGAGAATATCAATCCACATCTACCTCATCATAAATAGGATTACCAAAATCTTTATAATATTTATTATAATCAAGAAGCTACCTCATCTACTCATGCCTCTGAAAATAGGTTCTTAGATTTAACTATGAATTATGGCATGTTTGGGATTGTGGTAGCAGTGGCGGTTCAAAGTGCTTTTCGCTTAGAAATGCATTAAAATAAAAAAAAAATTTATTTTTAAAAAATTATTTTTGACATCAGCACATCAAAACGATTTGAAAACATAAAAAAAATCATTTTAAGCAAAAACAAAATTTAAAATTTTTGGGAACAAGGTTTGCACCTCGTTCCCAAACATACTTTTAGTAGTTACTCTTCTCATAATCTTCCAAACTTCTTTTCTTCATCTCTGCCAATCAACAAGATAATCTGCAACTTGCCTGTATGATTTTATCACTGCTAGTTTATGAGTTAATTCTGTAATTTGTCTTTATATATCTTTTATCAACAATTCTTGAATGTTTCTTTTTCAAGGGTGAACCTTCTCATCTCCTTCTATACGAGCACATCCTATTTTGTGATATCTTCTAATCATTGTAATTCAAACCATCAAAAATTGTTGAGCTCTGATACTAACAAAAGCATATGAAAACAACATAAAAAAGACAACAAACACAATCATTGGAAAAATCTTTCGAATGGTATCACTACACCAAAAATTATAATTTGAATTTTTGTTTCTTAATAATTCACCATACCAACTAATATACCTCTCTAAATAGTTTATAATTTTTAAAATAAACTCAAAAATCAACATAAACTAAAAAATAAAGGAAAATAATAAAAATTCTAAACAAACGAAAAGTAAAATTATTAACTATGATTTTTAATTTTTAAAACTAAATAGAAAAAATAAAAATAACAAATAAAAAATAAAAAAATAATTTTCCTTGAATACCTCAAATTTGTTAAATTGTAGAAAATGGCATGTGAGATTTTATTTAATCACCTATACTTTTATTTTCATCAATAACAAAGTGACTTGGGTTGGATTTGCGTTAAGAGATCGAGCACAATAGTTTTCCAAAAAAGCTTAACTATCGTATTAATTGGAGAATTGGCATGGAAAAGGTTGTTGATTATCGGGTCAATCTAAATTAATTAATTTTAATAAATTAATATAATTTTTTTGAAAAAAAATTCATTGATATGTCCTGGTCAAATTTAATTACGCCAACATATGACTAAAAAACTTATATCAACCAAGTTTTAAATGATTACTATTTTTTTAAATTCAATTTAAAATCTAAATCACATGATATTCTAGGACATCAACCCACTGGAGTTTAATTCTTTATAACAATAATTTCAAACACATAGATGATTTTTTTTTAAAAAAAAAAAGGAAGGGAAAGGGTATATTTGTTCCTCAACTATCACATGAGTACTAATTAAGTTTCTAAACAAAATAAATTTTCAATTGAATCCCTCATCTATCAAACATTACCAAATTAACCCTCTATCAAAATTTATGATTTAAATTAATAAAGATAAATTTGAGAAAAAAGAAATAATTGAGGACTGCCCAATAGATGGAGAATCCAATTGAGAATTTCTTATTTAGACCCAGTTGAGAATTGGATTGGATGATATAGTTGAAGAATTTCTTTCTTTCACTTAGTTGAAGAAGTTTTTGCCGCTTCAACAATGGTTGTAACATTGTTGGATACAAGGGTAAGCTTATTTGGCATGAGAGTCAGAATAACATTGGAAGAGAAGGGTGTGAAGTATGAGTACAGTGAGCAAGATTTGAGGAACAAGGGTCCTATGCTTCTTCAAATGAACCCAGTTTACAAGAAGGTCCCAGTTCTTATTCACAATGGGAAACCAATCTGTGAGTCTCTTATTGCTGTTCAGTATATTGATGAGGTGTGGAATAACAAGCCTCCTTTGAGGAAAATTTTTTTTATGAAACCGGACATGACGAGCAAGATAAATATGTTTGGATGATAAGTCAAGACATCGATAACCTAAATGAGAGTTACTATATCCTAGAAAAACAAAAGAAGACGAACCAAAATCTAACTTATGAGCATTGTATGGATGAAGGAATGGGAAGCAGAGACACCCAAAAGTACGAAGAAAAGCATAATTAGAAGATGATTTTAAAAGACATTCGAAAGGGGTCTTATGATTAAGAACGGAGTTGGCATGCGATTAATCAAATAAACAGAACTTTCAAAAGCATAACTCCAATATTTAAGGGGAGCGTTACATTGCCCAAGAAGAGTAAGCCCAGTTTCAACAATATATCTATGACAGCGTTCAACCATGACATTTTGTTCATAAGTGTGCGGGCAGATCACACGATGATAAATACCAATCATTTTAAAATATGGATTGAGTTTTTGATATTCACAACCCCAATCTGTTTGAACATATTTAATTTTTAAAGAAAATTAGCACTCAGCGAGTGCCTAAAATTGATGAAAAATATTAAAAACATCAGACTTAGTAACCAAAGGATAAAACCAAATAAACTTTGTATGAGCATCGATAAAGATAACAAAATAGAAAAAACCATCAGATGACAACATAGGGGAGGGACCCAAACATCACTAAAAATCAAGTTAAGAGGAGCTCGAGTTTGATGACCTGTAGTTTCTAGAGTCAGATGACACGACTTGCCCAGAGGGCACGCAGGACAATTAAAATTAAATTGATTTGACGTATATGACACCTTTTTATTTTTCACCAAAAAATATAGAATATGTGGACTGGGATGCTCAAGTCGACGATGCCAGACATCAGCAGAAGTAGAGAGACATGTAGATGAGAAAACCTGAGGCAATGACGTTGGAGACGACTCGGACAAAACATATAGACCATCTCTACTCCAATTGGAAAGAAGCACTTCCTTTGTCATGCGATCCTTAACATAAAATAGAAAGGAATGAAATTCAAAGAAGACAGTATTCTCAAGATAAAACTTTTGAACAGATAGCAAACATTTTTTATGTCAGGAACATGTAAAATATTGGATAAAGTAAACGTGCATTTCGATGAATGAATTTTAGAGTGAGCGATATTTGAAATAACAAGGCCCTAACCATCACCCACATGCAGATGATCATTACCAAGGTAAGGTTCTGAACTCGTTATACTGGCAAGATCCGGCGTTACAAGATGATTTGCACCTGTATCAGGAAATCAAGTAACAGGAGTAGTTGTAGGGGCATTATTAAATACGAGATTGGCATTGGTTTGGAGAGGATGAGTAGCCAACTGAGAACACTGTTGGGAAGTATGCCCATATTCATAACACAGCTGACACTTTACATTGCAATTATACCCACCAAAACGGTTACTTTACTGCCTAAAATTACCTGTTGTCTAAGAGGGAGAACCAGAGGAGAACCGATGTCCCTGTTGTCCAAATTGCTGACATGAGGTATAACTGTGAGTGCTGAAGTTCTGGGCTGAGCTATTGCCATAATTGCCATGGTAAGAGTTGTTGCGATTGTTATATCTCCATCCCCTATGAAAACGACCTCGTCTACTAATACTGAAACCAAAGTGATGTTGCACAAAGAACGCAGTTGGTTACTGCGTTGGAGTTGGTAACGGATGAGCTGTTATGGTAGGTTGGAGAGCAGCTTTGTGGAGAAATTCATGTGTAATAAGACTACTATGAAGATCAGTGTAATTTTTATAGGTATGGTAGATTAAGGGAAATAAATAGTTTTCTTCCAAACATTTTGAACTATTATAAAGTTTCAAGTTCAAAATATTTTTGATAAGTGCACTATCTATCTAAACTGCGTTTTCGGATTGTAATTTTTTTTTCAAAAACAAAACCAAGTATGCAGATTATTTCGATGTGTTTTTTCACATAAAAAAATTCAAAATATAAATCAAAAGGTTTATGAAAACATCTAATTAAATAAATCAATAACCATTTTATTAAATCATTGATAACCAATTGTGCAATACCTCATCCAATAGTTTAAAATTTTAAAATAAGATATTTCTTATCAATTTAAATCCAACTACCTTCATTCTATTAAATATTAAGTTAATAAAATAAAATACAAAATAGTTGTAAATCTTTATAAGTTTTAAGCTTAAAGAATATTAAAAGTAGAATAAATAATTTTTGAAATCTTATTCAATACCTTAGATTTTTAAGTTCAAATGATTTTTCCACACTTTTAAGATGATAAATATCTATATTTATCAAGAACCAATGGGCAACGAAGACCGTCTTTTTACTTGAAGGCAAACATCACAGAGAGAAAAACCACATCCTCAGTCAGGCTTAACAAAGTGCCCTCTCAAACTATAAACATATTACAGGCACAGCAAAGTGCCACCCTTATTTGAAACATAACTCACACAGTACACAAGTACAACAACTTCTCAACAGGAAATAGCACCTCCTTGCCTTTGGATGCACATTACTCAAGCCCAAGCACATTACTCAAGCCCAAGCTTCTTTCTCATCATCACAACGAAATCATAGACTTTCTGTGGATCTTTAAGGGACTTGGATACACTCTCTTTCTCCAAGCACCTCTTACAGTAAGCAATCAGCTTTGGACAATCAGCCTCTATATTGAAGTTGCCGATGGTTTCATATGCATAAAACCAGCAATAGAAAGGAAGTAGTGCTACATCAACGTAGCCGAGGGTCTCGCCCCCAAAGCAAGGCTTGTCTCCAAGCTCTCCTTCCAAAAGCTTGAGGCTGTCAATGAAATCCTTCTTGGCTGCCTCCTGATCTTCTCCTTTTGTTGTACATATCTTCTTCCCAAGCTCATATACCTGAAGGTTCATATCACACCATTGCATAACAAATTAATATAATGGTCACCACACATAATTAGGTTAATGTTTTGGCAAATACATTCAATGGAAATAGAACAGTTTAAAAAAACTGTTTTTTTAATTATTATTAGAAATAACGGTTATTTAGTTAAAAATCAAAATATATATCTCATGCAAATTAATTTATAAATACAAAACATTAACCCCAAAATTTTATTAATATATTTTATCTTTTAACTAAACCATCATTATTTCCAATAATAATTGTATATAAAATTAATATTTAAAAACATGGTTATATTGAACTATATTATTTTTCTAATTTTTTTTATTCTATATTATTTTCCGGTCCCAGTACTCCATTTCTGTCTAAAGAGGAGGGCAATTGTTAGAGAGGTTAGAAATTCAAAGCAGCTAAATATTTAGCGACAAAGATGGTGATAACATTTTTTTTAGTTTTCTGCGCACCAATAGGAAAACCTCATTTTGTCACTATCAATGATATATTCTTGGAAAACCTCAATATTGTCACTATTAATTAATTAAAGTATGTCATTTTTGCATTAAATATGTCTGTAAAAGGAAAACCTCATTTTTTTTAGTTTTCTGCGCACCTAATCTTGTCTTTAATGCATTAAATATGTCATTTTTTAAAGTTTTCTTGGTGCGTCTTAAAGCGTGAAATTATTCTTCAGGCTAATTAATTGTACTGGGGATGCCTAATTTCTTCCGTAATTTGATATTATTCTTCAGGCTAATTAATTGTACTGGCGATGTAAAATTCAAACTAATCAAATTGCAATGTGGGTTTAATCAGGTCATGCCTCAAAACCGAACAATAATAGAAAACACAAAAGATGAACCCTTTATATTTATTTACAAAAAAATAATTTACCTTCTTATCAACAAAATCTGCCCAGAACCTAGATTGAGCTCTCTCGTAGGGATCAGAAGGCAACAAAGGAGCCTTATCCTTCCACACCTCATCAATATACTGAACAATGATAAGTGACTCACAAATAGGTTTCCCATCATGGACAAGAACTGGGATTTTCTTGTGAACAGGATTCATTTGAAGATATAAAGCACCTTTGTTCCACAAATCTTGTTCACTGTACTCATACTTTACACCCTTTTCAGCCAATGCTATTCTCACTCTCATACCAAATGGACTTGACCAGAAATCCAACAGGGTTACTTGATCACCAGCCATTCTTGAAGTGAAAAAGAAGATGCTTCAAGTATCGCTACGCTTCTTGGACTCCAAAGGCTGAGGTCTGACAGAGTGGAAACGCTAGTATTTGTTGGAAGAAAAGGCTGAAGGGAGTTAGTGTGGTGGGTTTCCTAGTCGTCTTATTTATTGCATGACCTAGACATGTTGAACATTCTAGCAAATTACGTCAAGGACCTCTTGCTCTCATAAGCCTCTTTCCCTGTCGTTTTGTTTCCTTCTCCTTCTATAATATATACAGTATTAGTCTTTGTACGAAAATGATAGTGTTGAGCTTTGTGGCACATGCACGCATATGATGTAGGATATCAGGATCGAGGAGTTGTTATTTAATTATTTGGTATGTGGTTATTAGAAGACTTGAATGTACTAATTTTCATAGTTATTCAACTTAGATCGATCCGGTAGGTTGACTTGGGATTTGATCGCTGGACCGTTTTGGGTAAGATAAAAGATTGAAATGAGTAAAAATCCGGCAAAACATGGTTGACCCGTGACCTAGGCGACTCGATTAAACCCGGATGAGACCTTTTTTTTTGTTTTTTTCAAATGTGTTTTTTCTTCTAGGTAGAGACCTCTTTTTTATATTTTTTTAGTTGGTTATTAACCCTTTTCAAAGTTCACTATATAAATACTAGAAGAATATTTCATTTTTTCAATGTAAGATTTAAAACCCTTTAGTATATATATACTCTATATTCACAAGAAAAAAATTATTTTTTCAATGTGGAATTTGAAGCCCTTTAGTATATATACTCTATGTTTACAAGAAAAAAGTTATGTTTTTTCAATGTGAAAAAAAAAACCTTTTTGATTTAAATACTTTAACTTAAAATTATAACATACTAACATAGTATCTTTTCAATATGGAATAAAAAACCTTTTGAAATAATCTTTCAAACTTCATTATTTATAACATATATAGTCTATATTCATATAGATTGTTTCTTAATTTTTTCATATGAAATATTAAAACTTCAAATATATTTTTTAAATTTTTTCGGGTTGACCCTGGTCAACTCGTGTAACTCGGAACCTGGCTCCTTGCCCGGGTCAACCCCAGGTCAAGTATGATAACTATGCTAATTTTAACATAAATTTTAAGGATAAGAGATTGATTGTGGTTACAAAAAGTATTAGTACTTGTAGCATATTTTACCTGAGGGAAGCTGCATTACATAGTCTAGATATGGTTTAACGATTTTGATGGGTTCCTAATCGATAATCTGTATATGGCTCTTAATAAAGATTTACTCCCATGAATAAATTTGGCATCTTGAGTTTATTATACGCTCGTATGCCCAAATAAATTCTTATGGCAGGGGTCTATGTAGGTGCCCTAACATGGTTCACCTATCCTAGTAGACAAAATGCTTCTCCACAACTCGTATATTGTGATAACAAATTACTCTCAATTAAAATTAATAAATATCTAAAATAATCCTAAAACATTTCTAGTCAACTCCTAGTATTAAATACTAGTCTCCTTATAGGTCCAATATTTAGACTAGGATGATGACCATTAATTTTCATGAATTAAAAATTTAGAGTTATTGAAATATTGGCCAAATTCTTAAGGATTTTTACAAACTTGGTGTAAATTCCAAAAGATGCAATTTTTCTAAAACCATGCTAAAAATATTTTTTCTCCTTTTTCATAAATTAAAAAGCAATTTTTTTATAAGGATTGGGCCGTATGCAACAAGCAAAAAAACATTAATTTTTTTGGGTCATGTTTGGCAAAATCATATTTTTGTTCAAAACAAAATTGTCAAAACAGGCCTAATGACGTGTTTGTCAAACACACCCTTATGATAAAATTCCTCTTATCAAAATAGTTGCAAACCAAACAAAGCCTCAAAAACACTAATTTTGACCCGATCGGATCGACCTAAAAACACATCCAGCATACACTATCAAACCTAGAAAATACATTTTAGGCCTCCAAACCAAGATCTCTTAGCCCTAACAAACTACATTATCATAAACAAACAAGTTTGAATAAAAAACACTAACAAATAACCTTGAATCATCAAGAACATTTGTAAGATTTCAACTTCCAAAACTACAACCCTATTATCAACCAAGAAAAACATTAAAACTCAATCCAAAACTGACTTTTTAAACACTTTGAGACCCAAACTAAACTCAGTAACCAAAAACATGCATTAGCAACCTAGTAAAAGCCATCAAACTCCTACTGCTACCTTAGACAGATTCCAAAACTTATAACTTTGTCAAAAACAAACACATAAACACCTTTTAAACATGTCATCAACTTCAATCAAAATAACATTTCCATTCATCAATCTATATAAATGTTAAAAATATAAATAATGCCAAAAAAATTCAAAAACATCATTAAACATTGAAAGAACATGAATGGGCAGGCTACATGGACTTCACCTCGAGTTTTCACATGGTTATACCTTCTCCAATTGTATATCTGACTTGCTAGGTTATCCACCCATCCAAAGACTTTGCTTTTAAAATTCAAAAAATTAGTCTATTTTCACGGGCGATCTAATCTTTTTAAAATTCAAAAAGAATTCCAGCCAGTGTCCATGCTTCCCTGAAATTGGTCCATTTTCACGGGTGCCTGCCCATTTTTGAAATTCAAAAGGTGGCCTAATTTCAAGGGCAATCTACCCTTTTCAAATTCCAAATAGAACTTCAGCAAACGTTCATGCTTCCTTGAAATTGGTTTTGTCACACCCGGACATTGCGACGACCGATTAAAAATTAATCTTGATTGGAAAAAGAACAGATGTCTGACACCTTGTTCTTTGGGGGGGATGTCTAGTTCAAGGAGTCACTACCTAGTATTATGGTCACTAGGAACCCTAACTGGTCAACATAGATTCTATGGTATGTGACTAGTTACGCGAAAGGAAAGATATTATCACCCCTTAAGCATCCTATCCGAAGCAAGCTGAATTGTTGGTTCTATCTTAAATTGCTAAAGAATTTGTTCTCCTTTTTCTTTTTTATTTTTCCTTTCATGTTCCTGACTCTAGCATTAATGAACAATTCCTACAAATATTTCCAACTCTAGCATTGGTAAATATCGCATAAAACCCAAAAAAATATGATAATCTTGACTCTAGTATTAGTGAACAAGTTCACAAAGTTTTTGAATTGTTAATGAAGAATAAACAATTTTTCTACACTTTTTTCTTTTTTTGTTTACTTTTTTTTTTTAGGCTGGATCGAGCCCAGCCGTACGAGCGAGGCTGGATCTAGCCCGACCCGGTTACAAGCTCAGGCCGGTAACCGGGCCAAGAAGCAGGCACGCGTCAACTGGTTTACTGCACAGTGCGAAGGTAATTAATTTTTACCTTCGCACTTTTTTGAACAAAATTGAAAGGGAATTGTGGGGTGGGAGAAAGAATGCTTACCTAGGTGAAGACAACGACGGAGACGAAGACGAGGGTGATGATCCTAGCTCCGGCCGAAGAACGTCCTGCTCTTCCCTTTCCTTTTCAATCTCACTCCCCTCTCTCTCTCTCTCTGGTTTACTTTCCCCTGTGTTACTTTCCTAGTTCTTCCGCCCTCTCTCTGTCTCCTCTTCTGTTCTCTCTCAATTGCCTTGCTCTGTTATTTGCTTAATTGTTTTCTCTTCAATCGTTTTGCTATGTCTTCCCCCTTATCTCTACTGGTTGTGCATTTCTGGCGCGGAGGAGGAAGCTACTTTAACGATGGAAGGATGGTGATGACTGTAGCTGAAAAGAGTGTGGTTGGCCTTGCGGTTGCATGTTCACGGTGCTGTGCAGAGAAAGTCGCTCGCTGGAGGTGCAATCTATTGTTGTTCACGGCTAGTGCAGGATGAGTAGCATGCTGCTTGCTGGATGGTGCTGGACTGCTGCTGGAGTTGGAGGAGGTGCACCTTGTTGGTTGCTGATGCATGCTCATGGTGCATGGAGGTGGTTGAGTTGCTACTAATCTTGACGATATTGGTTTCGTCCACTGTAAAAGTTTTCATGCCCCCTGCATCCGATCAAAGCTTGTGCTTTTCCAAACAAAAACCATGGTTCCTTTAAACTCAGCAAATCTTCGGAGTAAGGAGGATCACAGGCCAATGTAGTTCATGGTTTTGGTTTAGAGGCAGACATGGCGAAGATTAATGGCGATGGAGACAACGGCCTAAAAAAGGTGACCGGGAGGGAGGAAGACGATCTCGATCGGGCCTTTATTTGCTTCTTTTTATTGTGAGGAGTTGCAGCTCCTAGGGGTTGAGACAAGGAAGAAATGAGAAAAATCTGAAAGGGGGGGAGGCGGTCACCAGGGTAGGATTCAGCCGCCTCCCCTTTTTTTCGTTTTAAAGTCCTTTTTTTATTTTTCTGAAGTCTCTTGATTTTTGTAATTTTAGCCTCTTCTTTTAGGGTTTTTTCCCTCCCTTTTTTTTATACCCTGAGATCTGTATTTATAGTGCAAAAATCTCATCGCATATGAGAAATAAAGTTTGAATCAAACTCATTCTCTTCTTTGAAGTTTAAATTTGATTAAGAATCAAATTCAAAAGCGGATAACTATCATTATCTTAAAGATAAGGGTTATCTTGAAGATAAGGATAGAATGACAAAAACACATTGTAGTCTCTATTTTCTGCGCAAGTTGACAAATCACACTTTTCATCGAAATAAATCCCTAATCTTTTCATTTTACGTTTTAAACCCCATAAAATTAAATTAAAAACTAATGGGCCAAAATTGAGTTACAACAGGTTTATTTTCACAACCTGTCCATTTTGAAATTCAAAAACTGGTCTACTTTTAGAGGCAACCTGTCCTTTTCCAATTCCAAAAACAAACTCCAATGAGCATCCATACTTTCCTAAAATTAGTCTATAAAGAATTTCAGCAAGTGTCCATGCTTCTCTGAAATTGGTCTATTTTCACGGGCGACCTGTCTATTTTAAAATTCAAAAGGTAGCCTATTTTTAAGGGCAACCTATCCTTTTTAAATTCCAAAAAGAACTTCAACAAATGTCTATGTTTTCTTAAAATTGGTCTATTTTCACAAGCAACCTGTCCATTTTGAAATTCAAAAACTGTTATATTTTCATAGGCGACCTACCCTTTTCTAATTCCAAAAAGAACTCCAACAAGCATCCATACTTCCTTGAAATTGGTCTATTTTTATAGGCGGCCTATCCATTTTGAAATTCAAAAGTTGGCATTTTTTCATGGGTGACCTGCCATTTTCAAATTCCAAAAAGAACTTGAACAAACATTCACACTTCCATAAAATTTTTCAATTTTCATGAGCGGACTACCTATTTTGAAATTCAAACTTAGGATCTTCAACAAATTCCTTCAAAACTTTACTAAAACAAGATTAAAAAAAAATACCCTCCAATGGTAAACTCTTAAAACGAGTGTTTTGTCTTATGGCCTTAGTTATCCACATCATATGGATGAGATTTCTTTGCCATTTCTCAACTTCTGTTTACCCATGCAAATTTCATCGCATTTTCCTCTTGATTGAAGAATATTGCACCAACACTATTTCAAAGTTAAGTTTTAATCATATGCAATGCATGCCTTTCAAAATATAGACCCCCCATTTCTTAATAATCTCTTCTTTTGATTGCTAACAGTTGTAATTTTATTGCACCAACACTATTTCAAAGTTAAGTTTTAATCATATGCAATGCATGCCTTTCAAAATATAGACCCCCCATTTCTTAATAATCTCTTCTTTTGATTGCTAACAGTTGTAATTTTCTAGGTAGTCACTTTTGTCGGCTCATCTTCCCAATTTACCCGAGCATATTCGTGTGAGTTACTTTTAAATTTTGAGCATCAAACTGCCTTTATTGCCTTCTCTTTTGTGAGTATTTAGGCCATGATGAATACTATCACAATTGGGAATGCATTATAACTCCTTGCCTTATGACAATGTTGTTTTTTGTGTACTTTTCTCAAATACACATGACTCATGTTTTTGGTTTTATTTTAGGGTGTTTTCCCTAACAAGCATTTTATAAGATTTACTTTGTCTTTTCGAAAGCCTGATATTTTTTCAATTTCATGTCAAATAGCAATGTTCATGCAACTTTGTTTGAAGTCTTGTGTATGAATTTTCTCACCAAAGATGAATAATTATTCACTTTATCATGACTGTCATGATTGGTTCCTAGCCAGGATTTGCTAAAGTAAACTAGACATCCGAGCCATATTATTCTTAACGTCTTCCAACTCTTTTTGGTAGTAGGCCTCCAAGTGAACTCTTTTTTCATTCTTCATCCTTTTGTGAAGCCTAGTATTGTAGACTTTAGTAAGAGGACCTATATTTTAAATACCTGCCATGAAAATTCCATAATTCATAAATGTAGATGCATATGGATGTATGATTATGCATGATGATGTATGTCGGATCGGTTTTCACCGAAAATGATAGTTTTGACCCGAAATGGCTTGAAACTCATTTTTATCCCGGTTGATATGGTTTGACTTGTATTGACCTAGTGAGCTCGTTTTTTATGTAACAAATAAGGTTGACCCGAGAAAAATATATTTTTGAATTTTAAACTTTTTCTTAATTTTTTTGGATTTTTCTTAAGAAAATAAAAATAAAATAACATACAAGAAAATTTAATATGAGCCAATGCTTAATAAAAATACACTCATCATAAAAGAGATATTGCTCATATGGTTGGATCTATGCCCTTTTTATTAATACTTGATGAAAACTTTTACAGTTGATATCTAGTCTACTCATCATCATCGTTTACATACCCTAGATTAAAACACAACACACAAGATAGTATAGAGCAAGCAAGGGGTCGATCCCACGAGGAAGGTTCAAGTCAAATTTTTATGTTAGATGATATGCAATTTGGGGAGGGGGTCTGGACGTTATCTAGGATAAAGCAAAAGAAAATAGAAAACTATCAAGCGAAATTAAATAAAATCAGAAAATTATCAAGAGAACAAACCTTGGTCACAAGTAAATGTCCACCTATAGAAAACAAATTTGATCATGGAAACGAGATACCAATTTATATTCTAAATGTTTATCTCTTCTTAACATTGGTTAGTTAACGGATTCGTCGTATAACTAACCCTAACCATCAAACAACCATAGTGTCCGCACTAGTAATTTAATTCAATGGCAACCTTAAGAACTAGATAAATTGATTAATCAAGAAAACATAATTGTCCGCAGTTTATGTTTAATTTGATTGAATGTTCTCTCTAATATTAATAACATAGATCCGCCACAATTATTAAACTCAGTTGCTTCTAAAGTTCATATACCACAACTCCGGTTTTGATATCAAACCTTAGCAATAGATTGTCTACAATAATAACTTAGAGTACGCTCTAGCAATTAAAATAAACACTCATAGGAAAATTAAGCATAGGAGAACAAACATATTCATCATATAAACTGAAAAGAAAAGGTAAAATAGATCTCATAGTTCTTGAAATCCGAAGGTTTCCATGTCCTTGCAACCAAGATAAAGAGTTTAGCCTTGCATGTTTGTTGAACAACTAATAAAAAAGAAGGAGGAATGCATGATTTCAGGTTTCTTAGAGAAGGGGGCGTTTTTCTCTTCTTGGTTGGCTCTCGTTCTCTTCTCTCATTCTTTTTATATCTTAGGAAATCCTAGTCTCTATTTAAAAAAATAGTCCTCCCTTAAGTAGACAGTTTACATTTAAGTACTTCAATAACTATTATCCTAAAAAAGAGAAATAGCCTTGCATGAAATCTTCAAGCTTTGACTTAGAAGAGCTAAATTGCTGAAATAAAAACTTGGATGTCGGTTTAGATGCTTCGGAACATAATTTGAACTCGTTTCTTCACAAAACCTGTTTGCTGGCAGAATTCAGTTTTCATCTTTGAAAAATCATATCTCCCTCAGAAGACATCATTTTTGGACTTCTGTAGCTCCACATATTTAAGTAGGAATGGCCGAAGGTCAACACTGGCAGATGAGATTTGACTTTAAAGGCTGCGATTTCCATGCTCTTCCTTATTTTATTTTCTTGTGTTAGATGTCTAGAAAGGTATAGTGTCAGCTTTTTAATTCCACTGGAATCACTTCATTTTGACCTCTAGAGATCACGCTCTGCGAAAACATGGACTGAAGGAAGGTCAAATCTGTCAATTACCTCTAATTTACTCCTTTTTGCATCTTTCATCCAAAAGTGCCTTCAAAACATAAAATAAAGATTATCAAGGCATTTTATATATATATATATATATATATATATATATATATATATAAGGCAAAACATGAGTTAAATGTGGGTGAAACTATCAAATAATATGGTTGCATCACTCATCATCATCGTTTATAGGGAGAAAGGCAAAGGCTTTCTCTAGAGACAATATTTATTATTTTTATCATTATACAAAACTTTTAATTCCAAAACTATCCAACTAAGACATGTAAGGATAAAAATGTTATTATCATAGTTTTAAAACCCAACTTGAGATTCGATCCAGGGCAAAACCTGGGTCACTAGTCCAGACTCGGGTCTTAGGTCGGGTTGACCCGAGTCAGCATAAAAATAAAAATGGTTATTATCATAGTTTTCAAATCTGATTCGAGAGTCGACCCAAGAAAAAGCTCAGGTCATGAGTGGGGTTAACCACTGACCCAAGTCAATAAAAGAAAAAAAGTGATCATTATTATAGTTTTAAAATTTAACTCGAGGGGTCGACGTTGGGAAGGCCCGAGTCACATGTTAAGAGAGCCAACCCTAGTCCTGGACTTGTCGCACTGATCCATAAATGCATCTACTTGGCTATCCATATAATTTATCTTGGGCAGATTCTTATTTATTTATAGAAGATCCTATCTTACTATTCAAAATCACCGGTTATCAGAATCACGGCTACATCAAACTAGAAAGGAGTGATTACTGATATTAGGTTGAATTGACAGTAAGATACCAATATCTCATAACTGCTAGGGGTCGAGGATTTAGACCGTTTATAAGTCTAAAGTACATCCTTTTTCCAGTGGCGGAAGCAGGGGGCTGGTAGGGGCCCCGGCCCTGGCCCCTGCAAGGAAAAACATTTTCAGCCCCTCCCTTGAAATTTTAACCCCTTTTAGAGTAATTTTTTTAATTTGGCCCCCCTTGATTATTTTTTCTTGCTCCGCCCCTGCCTTTTTCATGTTAAAAAAGTCTTTTTAGAACAAAATTCAATGTGAGGCTATGTGCTCTTAACTTTTGAGAGGTCAGTCATGTAACGGATTTGGAACAAATAACTTTTAAGAGGTCAGTCATGTCACAAATATACACCAATATTATTAGTGATGTCATTTTTGGAAACATGAGTTATGTGCTCTCAAGTTCTAATAAAGCCCCTCAACTGTAAGGATAATGATGATACTAATATCCTTCATGGTTTAGAAGTTGAAGGTCTAGATAATTTATAAACTCTAGGTATCACCCTTCTCGTTATGAGACATCTTTCTAGGACAAAATCCACCAAAAGACTATAAACCCAAGCATGAAATGATACTTCTTGAGAGGCTAACCAGATGACAAATTTGGACCACCATCATCATAGTTTCCATGAAACTTCAAAATATGTCATGTAGTGCATGACCACAAGTGATACCACTAGTTAAATTTTAAGAAAAGTTCGTGTAATTTGAGTTCTCTTTTTTTCTCTAAGTTTCCTTGTTTAATCACTCAAAGGTGAGGAAAGCTGCAAGAACTTTTTTGAAACGAATCTTGAGGTAACAATTAAGATATGGTTGATTTCATGATAGAACATCAACATGTATAATAAAACTGTATGTTAAATTGATAGATTATGGTATGGATAACCATTTTATCATTTTTTATTAACAATTTAGTTGATACGTATTTGTTTAAAAAATATTCTCAGACTAGTTTACAATCAACTGAGAAATATACTCTTTCCTTATCTATCATACATGTTGATGAATCATTTTTATTTAGTTCAAGCAATCTTAAAAGAATATTTTAATATTCTCTGACACTTTAGTTTTTTTTTCAAGCAATCTTAAAATCATGCTTAACATATTTATTGTAAATATTGGTCAAGTTAATCCTTCCTTTATTTTATTTTTAAACTTGAACCAGTCCATGTCTCAACCCATTAAGTCAGCCCTAGTTTTATAACCTTGATTATTATAATATTATTAATTTCAACACTCAATATAAACTAAAGTAAAAAAAAATATTTCATTATTTTTGAAAGTATATAAGTCTGGCAATAATTTATATTAAGGGTAAACTAAATTTTATTTTATTTTATTTTGTCTTGTTCAACAAAATCAAACAGGATATAGAGATAATTACTTTGTCTTGTACATTACTACCAAACACATTCAGTCTCTATCTCATTTTTTGTTTTTTGTTTTCTATCTCTATTGTCTCTTTTGTCCTGGAAGAGTATCCAAAAGCTATCTAAAGTTTATGGTGATACTAATATCCTTAATGAGCTAGAAATTGAAGGTCTGGGCAGTTTATAAACACATGGTACCACCCCTTTCTTGGAGAGATGCTTTCTAGGTCAAAATCCACCTAAAGACTATAAGCTTGAGCATCACTACCAAAAACTTGGCGAATACATATGGAAACACTGACGGATTTTTTCTATCGGTATTTTACAGTGATATTTACTAACCGAATTTTTCCATTGCTAACTCCATTAGTAAACAACGATGTAAATATGTCATTGAAATATGTACCAAGGGAATCATAGTTGGAATAGAATGAATAAAAAAATAAGACAATACGATGACATGTAAGTTTTTACAGATGCAGTTACCGACACAATTACAGTGGGATACAAAGAGGAAAATCGTACAATGACATGGCATTGATATCGATAGAATGACCGATGGAGTCACTATCAGAATAATTTTATCAGTAAATCCAATGGTAATATTTAATATATGACATGACGCTCGACCCTCCTCTCCCCCTTTCCCATTTGTACTTCTTCCATGTAAAATTTCTTTGCAACAAAATAGCCCCCCCCCATAGTGATATTTATTTTTATATTTTTTTTTAATTTTATAAAATAGAAAAAAATTAAAATAACAAATAAAAAATAATTTTCCTTGAAAACCTCAAATTTGTTAAATTGTAGAAAATGACATGTGAGATTTTATTTAAACACCTATACTTTTATTTTCATCAATAACAAAGTGACTTGGGTTGGATTAGCGGTGAGGGAGTACAATAGTTTTCTAAAAAAGCATAATTATTGTATTGATTCGTGAATTGGTATGGAAAAGGTTGTTGATTTTCATGTCAATCTAAATTAATTAATTTTAATAAATTAATATAAATTTTTTAAAAAAATATTCATTGATATGTCCTGGTCAAATTTAATTACGCCAATAGATGACTAAAAAACTTATATCAACCAAGTTTTAAATTATTAATGTTTTTTTTAATTCAATTTAAAACCTAAATCACATGATATTCTAGGACATCAACCCACTGGTGTTTAATTCTTTGTAACAATAATTTCAAACACAGAGATGATTTTTTTTATAAAAAAAAAAGGAAGGGAAAGGGTATATTTGTCCCCCAACTATCACATGAGTACCTATTAAGTTTCTAAACAAAACAAATTTCCAATTGAATCCCTCATCTATCAAACATTACCAAATTAACCCTCTATCAAAATTTATGATTTAAATTAATAAAGATAAATTTGAGAAAAATGACTAATTGAGGACTGCCCAATAGATGGAGGATCGAATTAATGAGACTTTCTTATTTAGACCCAATTGAGAATTGGATTGGATGATATAGTTGAAGAATTTCTTTCTTTCACATAGTTGAACAAGTTTTTGCCACTTCAACAATGGTTGTAACACTGTTGGATACAAGGGGAAGCCTATTCGGCATGAGAGTGAGAATAGTATTAGAAGAGAAGGGTGTGAATTATGAGTACAATGAGCAAGATTTGAGGAAAAACATTTTTATGAAACCGGACATGACGAACAAGATAAATACCTTTGGATGACAAGTCAAGACATCGATAACCTAAATGAGAGTTACTATATCCTAGAAAAATAGAAGAAGACGAACGAAAATCTAACTTATGAGCATTGTATGGACGAAGGAATGGGAAGGAGAGACACCCAAAAGTACGAAGAAAAGCATAATCATGAGATGATTTTAAAAGACATTCAAAAGGGGTCTTATGATTAAGAAACGGAGTTTGCATGTGATTAATCAAATAAACAGAACTTTCAAAAACATAACTCCAATATTAAGGGGAGCCTTACATTGCCCAAGAAGAGTAAGCCCAGTTTCAACAATATGTTTATGACGGCGTTCAACCATGTCATTTTGTTCATGAGTGTGCGGGCATATCACATGATGATGAATACCAATTGTTTTAAAATATGTATTAACTTTTAGATATTCACCACCCCAATTTGTTTCAACAGATTTAATTTTTAAAGAAAATTGGCGCTCAACGAGCACCTGAAACTAATGAAAAATATTAAAAACATCAGACTTAGCAACCATAGTATAAAACCATATAAACTTCGTATGAGCATCCACAAAGATAACAAAATAGTGAAAACCATTAGATGACAACATAGGGAAAGGACCCCAAACATCACTAAAAATCAGGTCAAGAGGAGCTCGAGTTTGATGACCCATAGTTTTTAGAGTCAGATGAGATGACTTGCCCAGAAAGCACGTAGGACAATTAAAATTAAATTGATTTGACGTACATGACACCTTTTTATTTTTCACCAAAAAATGCAGAATATGTGGACTAGGATGCCCACGTCAATGATGCCAGACATCAACGAAAGTAGAGAAACATGTAGATGAGAAAACCTAAGGCAATAACGTTGCAAACGACTCGAACAAAACATATAGACTATCTCTACTCCAACTGGAAAGAAGCACTTCCTTTGTCATGTGGTCCTTAACATAAAATAGAAAGGAATGAAATTCGAAGAAGACATTATTCTCAAGACAAAACTTTTGAACAAATAACAGAGGTTTTTTAATGTCAGGAACATATAAAATATTGGATAAAGTAAACATGCGTTTCGGTGAATGAATTTTAGAGTGAGTAATATTTGAAATAACAAAGCCCTAACCATTGTTGTAACCCATTTTTGGGTCCCCACAAAAAACAAAAATAAAAAGCCAAAGGAGATTAGAAAAATAATAAGAGGTGGGAGCGCTCAGAAAGAATCAGAAAAAAATTGATTGAGGAGGTTCAGAAATGCAAGGAGTGAAATTTTACAGTATATATTTGACTGAGAAGAGCCCTGTTGGAAGAGAAAATTTAATTTGAAGAGAAAAGGGCCAAAATTGGATGTTTATGGACTCAATTGGATTTTATTGAAGGTTTATTTGAATTTATAGAGGTTTTGATTGCAAGGAAAATTGAGTTTTAAGTCAATTTAGGCTTTAATTGGAAGAAATTAAAGTTCTGGGGTCAAATTATAATTTTTGAGAGTTGATTTGGTTAAATCAAGGGCTTAATTGCATAAATATTGAAGTTTAAGGGCCAATTAGGGACTTAATTGAAGAAATCCAAAACCAAGGACCACATTGGAAAAGGCGCGCAAGTATAGGGGCTGCAATTAACAAAATTCGGGGGCCAAATTGAAGAAATTGAAAGTTTAATGGTCAAGTAGGGATGAGATTGAACGAAACTGAAAGTCGGAGGACTAAATTGAGAATTGGCAAAGAAATCCCTATTTTTATAAAAAACGGCGCCGTTTTGCATTTAAAAAAAAATGAACCAGTTACTGTTCACTTTCTTCCTCGAAAAGGTGCCCGAGTGGCTGCTTTCCAGGCGCATTTTCCGGCTCGTCTGGCCTTCAAATCCGACAAAACATGCACCAACATGTCCACCTGAAACCCCTTTATCCCGGAGGATGGTCCGGTCGGTTTGAAAAATTTAGAAACAGCTCCGTTGAGTGGCTCTAAGTGGCCACCTCGGGCAGTTCACAGCCTTGAGCTGCCAAATTTGGCAGCTCGAGGTGCACACTTTGAACCAACGGTTTGGATTCCTCGAGTCGAATCAAGGGCTGAAAATTTTCCCCAATATAGACAATATGGCCCTCTTAAACCGCCTATAAATAGAATCTCTGTTGAAGACCTGGGGGAGGAGAAAATCGGGTCCAAAGTCAGCCAAAAAACCAGCATTTTCGCCCAATTTCTGCAGATTTCTTCCTTTACTTCCAACGCCGGCCTCCACCGCTGCAATCACCGGAAGCACACCGTCATCCTCAGCCACTGACCACCGTCACAGCCAGCCGCCGCGACACCAACACTACCAGGAACAGAGCACTTCCTCTCCACCGCCACCAGGTTTGCCCCCTTCGTCGCTGTACATTTCCTTGCATTTCACTGTTCAAGTGAAATATAATTCACTTGAACAGTGAAATGTTATTTCACTGTTCACTTCAAAAATAATTCAGTGAAATGTTATTTCACTGTTCACGTGAGGGCTGCTGGGTTCAGCCCAGCCACATGGGCCCAGCCCAAAAAAAAAATTAATAATAATAAAAAATAAAAATTCTTCAAAAATTATTTCAAAGAATTTGTGATTTTTCTGTAATTTTATTACTGTATTTTGGTCAATATCGGTTTGTATTTTTATACTGTAAATATACAAATCCGGTATTAAAATACCCGGTTTTCGTCAACAAAAAAAAATGTTTATTAAAAAAAATGTTTTGTTTTCATGCATACGGCCAATACCCTAACATTGTTTTTAGGTTTTTTTTTATCTAAAAAACAAATATTTGAAGTTTCAAAAATGTGTTTTCGCATGGATTTCTTAAACACAACAAAAATCATTTTTCTTGCATTTCTGGATTTTACAACATGTTTGTAAAACTCCAAAGGGTATTGGCCAATATTCCAAAAAATATAAAAATCTTATTTTTGGGGAATTCATCTATTATTCACCACTAATGTTTGGATAAAGAAATCCCTAAAGGACGAATATCCAAAATATTATTGGGGATAATTTGTTATTATTCACCACTAATGTTTGGATAAATAAATCCCTAAAGGACGAATATCCAAAATATTATTGGGGATAATTTGTTATTATTCACCACTAATGTTTGGATAAAGAAATCCTTATAGGACGAATATCCAAAATATTATTGGGGATAATTTGTTATTATTCACTTTTAATATTTGGATAAAGAAACCCGGAGTGGTAAATATCCAAAATAATTTTCTAGGAATAATAAATCTACACACATCCTTGAAAGAAGCCTTGATTATAATCGAGGACATTTCAAATTTTTTTACTCCACGGTTTGCGAGCCGTGAGAGTACAAAACATTAAGACAAAAATAGGTTTTTAAAGCACCCTAGATTTTGTTCATCAGAGCAGACTTATCCTAGGAAACGGATGGGATTAGAGAACATCAACACCATGACAGTTATAAGGCAAATCAAACACCAAGCAGCTTACCTTAGGTAGGGCGTACTAGGGGTGCTAAAACCTTCCCTTTACGCAACCAGTCCCTTGCCTTAGGATCTCTGAAAGACCAGTTAGGTTTTCTAGTGACCTTAATACTAGGTGGCGACTCCCTTTTTCACAACAGAAAGACCCCAACAATCAATCACGGCTACGAGGACGGGTCGCCGCGATGTCGAGCTCTCGGGAGGGTGCGACAGGATGGCGACTCCACTGGGGACCCTTGGACTAAGCTTGGTAATTGTTTTTTTGTTTGTGTTTTGCCATGTGTTGTTGTTTTCTTATATGAATGATACTTTGTTTAAAAGCTTTAGCATGCATCTTTACATTCTGTCATACATGATATAGTCATTCATCACTTTATGATTATTATCTTTTTTGAGGGCACACACATTAAACTTTAAGTTAGGTGGGGGACTAGCAGCTTGCCTTATGACTTGAGTCAAGGTTTAAGTTTGTGTAAACCCCAACTCTTTGCTGAGTGTTTAGACTGATAGTGATTGGTACATGTGCCATCCCACTATCTGCTGAACCCCCATATTGCCTTTACGAGGGCGATCACTGGGACAGCAAGAGACCCTTTTTTAGAGACCAAATAGTAAACCTACCCTATGTCTCACGTAAAGGAACTAGAACCTATCCTTAAGGTTGTATGCTCCATAATATCTTTTGCATCCAAACCCCAAGGCATTTTGAACCACAGGACTTGTGAACGAAATGGCCACCATTGCTAAAAAATTCTGAACTGTCACAATTGACTGAAGGAGACTGCCTTAGAAGCGATGCTAAGAAACTGTCACCAATCAAGAACCTGAATTGCATTATGAATGAGGTGAACAAGTTAACGACTCACTTTCAGGATGTGGATAAGGATGCATTTTTTTAATAAATACGGACGTTTGATGGAAATTGCCAGGGTAGAAGTTTTAAACCCAGCCGTGCGAGCCATAATTCATTTTTGGGATCCAGACTACCAGTGTTTTTCTTTTGGAAACATAGACTTATGATCCAGACTACCGTGCGAGCCATAAATACGGACGTTTTGACTGAGTTTCCAAACAATCTGTATCAGATTTATTTGCCTTTGAGATCGGACAAGATCATCCCCGAATTGTCAAAACTGCTCAGAATCTCCAACTTGGAAAAGTTTTTGGAAAAGAATGCTACCGGTCTGAAATGGAGGATGCTAGAAATTGAACTAGAAAAGAAGTTAGGATTAGAAAAGGAGAGATTGATTGCCTTGGGCATATTTGGCCTTGTGTTGTTCCCAAGTCAGACGGGTTTAGTGAGTTTGGAGGCCGCTGCTGCTTATGTAGAGTATGAAAATACACAAATCAATCCAGTGGCTGCTATTTTAGCTGAAACCATCTTGACGCTTAATCATTGTAGGAGGACCAGAAAAGGAGCAATGAGATGTTGCACGCAGTTGTTGTATATCTGGATGGTTAGCCATATCGAAACAAAAAAACCTGTCTTCAATAATTTTTGGTGGTTCACCCAAAAACCCCTGAAGTTGGTAGAAGAAGAAGAATAGGGAGATCTAGACAACCAAGGTTGGGTTGACAAATTAGAAGGTTTGCCTAATAGTGATTTCAAGTGGAGAGCCCCATGGGTAACGACAGTGAAAGTCCTAATGAGTTATGCTCCTGCCCTGGTCATAAAGCAACTTGGGGGCATGCAATTTGTTCCAAGGACTATGGGAATTGCTCAATTCTTTGGTTTGTTCAAAGATCCCATTGCACAAGAAGTCTTGGAGATCATCAAACAAGATTGGAAGTATCTAGTTTTGGTTGAGATAGAAGGTTTGAAGGATCCAAGTGCAAGTGAAGGATATGCAAGATGGAGAGATTTATCATCTTCAGCCATGCCTTGGGTAGGAGTCAAATCTCCTCAAACTATAGAAGAGCCTCTTAAAAGGAAAAGGGTCAATAATGAAGAAGAGTTGAGAAGACAAGTGGAAAAACTTTGGATAGAGTTGAGCAAAAATAGAAAAGACAAGACAATGTTGGAAAAAAAATGATGCTAGAAGGGGATAAAAGGAGAGCATTTCCAACAACACTGCTTTGAACAAGACCAATATGTTGCTCATAGAAAAGATGACCAAGACAGATGAGCAAATGGACGAAGTTGCTGCACATGCTTGAATTATTATAATTAATGCGCGGAATGTGGGAGGGGACATCATTCGTTATCGCCGAAGCCTAGCTGAAACTGATGCCTTTCTAGGGAAGATTGAGAATCGCGGCTATGCCTTTTTACCTTTGGCTAGAGAGTTTGTGGAGGAAAGGGATTAATATGTTGTATTTCCTTTTTTCATTTATAAATGTAATAAACTTATCAAGCATTAATGAAAAGGGCGTTGACCTATCTTCTTATGCAAAATCTGTCTCTTGGTGAATATGATTCAAGCAAACGACTTGAAAGGTAGTACTCCTAGCAATGTGACAAAAGAACCTATGTTTATAAGGTGGTGGCTATTATTCGTTCACAAGAAAGTTGCATCCATACCCAATATACAAATGTATTCTTATCACAATCATGCATTATATCATGCATTTTCTTATACATCTATACACGCATATGCAGACTGAGAAACATAGGTCCCCCTTCTAGAATCCACGACACTCAATTAGAGAAAAGGTTGGAAAATGAAGAAAGGTTACACCCAAAAGCTCAGTACCAGAGAAAGCTTGAAGGAGTTTGGAATGATGTTGCGCATCTAATCGGTTTGCTCAAGCAAATGTTTTGAGACAATTTTTCCTTTAATGAGATCATGCATTTTCAAAAGTTCATCTTGATGTTTTTACACATCACTTTCCATTTTCAAATCGGATCTTTCAAAACAAACATCTACACTTTACACTGAGAATGAATGGCCAAACTTAAGAATACATAGTAGCTATAGAAGAGGAAGATGTAGATGAAAATAGGACAACGTGAACAAGCTCGGAAACCCGCCAGAGAGGAGCTTGAAACCATAGATTCGGGCAATGAAAAAAATAAGAGAAAAATTGAAGATATGGATGACATGATTGCTAAACCTAGAGAAAGAGAGAATCATGTCCAAATATTGAAGGATTTGTCTCGAAAGAAGTATAAGTTGAGGCTTAACCACAAAGTGTTAATTCAGGTTGAAATCTAGGAAGTTGTTGGGATTTATGATGAGTGATAAAAGGATAGAAGTGGACCCCGGTTAAGTAAAAGCTATTCAATCTATGCCACCTCCCAAGACTGAGAAGGATGTGAGAGGTTTCTTAGGAAGATTGAATTACATTGCTCGGTTTATATCCCAATTAACCACGACTTGGGACCCGATTTTTCGTTTGTTAAGAAAGAAGAACCCTGGAATTTGGAATTTGGAATAAGGAGTGCGAAGAGGCTTTTGAGAAAATCAAGCAGTACTTGTTGAATCCACCCCTGCTTGTTCCTCCTGTACCAGAAAGGCCATTGATATTGTACCTAACAGTAACAGAAACAGCAATGGGATGTGTGCTTGGGCAACACGATGAAACCGGAAGGAAGGAAAGGGCCATTTATTACTTAAGCAAGAAGTTCACGGAATGTGAGTCTAGGTATACTGTGATTGAGAAGCTGTGTTGCGCACTGTCATGGGCTGCAAAGAGATTACGTCAGTATATGTTGTATCACACCACGTGGTTAATTTCCAAATTAGACCCGTTGAGGTACATTTGTGAAAAGCCCTATTTATCAAGCCGAATTGCAAGATGGCAAGTTCTATTGGCTGAGTATGACATAGTATATATGACAAGGAAAGCTGTAAAAGGGAGTATTATTGCCGATCACCTGGCTGACCATGCTATAGAAGATTATGAATCATTAGACTTTGAATTTCCCGATGAAGATGTGCTTTCAATCGAGGAAGAGAAATCAAATTGGTGGATTATGTACTTTGATGGTGCTGTAAATGTATGTGGTAACGGAGTGGGTGCGGTGATAATCTCTCCTGATAAGAAGCAGTATCCGGTTTCAGTTAAGCTACAGTTCGGGTGCACCAACAACACGGCTGAGTATGAAGCTTGCATTCTCGGTTTAGAGGCTGCATTGGAGCTAAACATCAGAAAGATAGATGTGTATGGAGACTCAATGTTGATCATTTGCCAAGTAAAAGGAGAATGGCAAACCAAGGAAGAGAAGTTAAGGCCTTACCAAGAATATTTGTCTAAACTGGCTGGAGAATTTGAGGAAATAGAGTTCACCCATCTAGGAAGGGAAGGAAACCAGTTTGCAGATGCTTTGGCTACACTAGCATCTATGGCCAAAATAGACTTTGGGCACAAGGTACAACCAGTACACATCAATATCAGAAATAACCCAGCTCATTGTTGCTCAGTCGAAAGAGAAGTGGATGGAAACCCTTGGTACTATGATGTCAAGAATTTCATCCAAAACCAGACATATCCCATGGGGGCATCCAAAATCGACAAGAAGACCTTGAGGAGGTTGGCAATGGATTTTTATCTTGATGGGGAGATTTTGTATAAGAAATCATTCGACGGGACTTTGTTGAGATGTTTGGATGAATTTGAGGCAAAAAGCGCGTTACGAGAAGTCCATGAAGGGATTTGCTCAACCCATGCTAATGGACATGTGATGGCTAGGAAGATACAAAGAGCCGGCTACTTCTGGATGACATTAGAAAAGGATTGCATCGACTATGTCCGAAAATGTCATAAGTGCCAAGTATACAGTGACAAAATCAACGCCGCTCCAACTCCTTTATTTAACTTGACATCTCCATGGCCCTTCGCGATGTGGGGAATTGATGTGATTGGACCTGTAAACCCAAAAGCCAGCAATGGTCATAGGTTTATTCTCGTAGCTATCGACTACTTTACAAAATGGGTAGAAGCCGGGTCATTTGCTCATGTGACGCAAAAAGTAGTGAAGAAATTTATTGAGAGAGATTTGATTTGTCGATATGGTCCACCAGAAAAGATTATAACTGATAATGCCCAGAATTTCAATGGCAAGATGATAATAGAACTCTGCACTAAATGGAAAATCAAGCATTCCAACTCTTCACCGTATAGACCAAAGATGAATGGTGCGGTAGAAGCTGCTAACAAGAATGTCAAAAAGATTATTCAGAAGATGGTAGTCGCCTATAAGGATTGGCATAAGATGTTGCCATTTGCCCTTCATGCGTATCGCACCACAGTCCGAACCTCAATAGGAGCCACCCCGTACACGTTGGTATATGGAATGGAGGCAGTTATGCCTTTGGAAGTGGAAATCCCCTCATTGAGAGTACTGGTAGACTCTGAGCTGGAAGAGGTAGAATGGGCAAAAGTTAGATATGAACAGCTGAATCTGATCAGTGAAAAGAGGATAGCCGCAATCTGTCATCATCAACTTTACCAAAGAAGGATGGCCAAATCATACGACAAAAAGGTTCGACCTCGAGGATTCCACGAAGGAGATCTTGTACTGAAGAAAATATTGCCTTTACCAGGAGAAGATCAGAGTAAATGGGCGCCGAACTATGAGGACCCTTACGTGGTGAAGAAAGCATTCTTGGGAGGAGCTTTGCTGTTATCTAGAATGGATGGAGAAGATTTAGTTAGGCTAGTGAATTCTGACTCTGTAAGGAAATATTACGCTTGATGTATTCCGTAATCTCCCAATCAATAAAATAAAGTTTGGCCATGAATTTTCTAAACCTTTCTTCATAAAAAGCATGATCTCATCGCATTTGAAATATTTTACTTAAACAAACTCTTTTCTTACACATGACTAAGGAGATGACTCCATCAATTGGAGAGAATCAAATCAAATCTAAAACTTGGCATATTTATGTACACCACACTAGGGGGCAAGAAGTGCACGAAGTGCACATAGGGGTCCATAGTGAACCAAAGCCCAAAAGGGGTATCGTAATAAAAAACTTCTAAAAAAAGCATCTTTTATGAGAATTGATAATTGCATTGAAAGTTTCAGTTTTCATGAACAAAACCAAATCTTTTGTGTTTTCCTTTTGAAATAATAATAAAGCACAATACTCAATGAAGCAAGAAAGGGCCCCATAAGAAACCAGAGATCTCTTCATTAAGAGGATATGGTATATTTCAGTTCATGAGAAAAGGTTGAAACAAGAGCTCGAAGAAGTTTACGATGAAAGGGGGACCTATGTTTCCAAGATAGGTAACAAAAACATACATGCATATTGACCATAATGCATTGCTTTCAACATGTGTCAGATCGGTGTTTCATCACCATTTCTCAGGTAGTGCGTTTTCTAACCCTACCTCATTTTGAGCGTGCCTTTGAGCCCTCACTTCTTAGGTAGTGCGTTTTCTAACCCTACCTCATTCCGAGTGTGCCTTTGAGCCACCACCATTCAGGTAGTGTGTTTTTTAACCCTACCTCCTTTTGAGCGCGCCTTTGAGCCCTCACTTCTTAGGTAGTGTGTTTTCTAACCCTACCTCCTTTCAAGTGCGCCTTTGAGCCATTGTCAACATTTTTCTGGGTAGGTCACCCATTACAATGCGACCAATTCTCTATGTTTTTTTTGGGTGGGTCACCCATTACAATGAGACCATTCTTCCACCTGGGTAGGTCACCCATTACAATGAGACCGCTCTTTCCTTTATCTTGGGTAGGTCACCCATTACAATGAGACCGCTCTTTCCTTTTCCACTTAGGTAGGTCACCCATCATAATGAGACCATCATTTTTTTCTGGGTAGGTCACCCATTAGAATGAGACCATTCTCCATCTTTTTTTTACTTGGGTAGGTCACCCATAATAATGAGGCCATTCTTCCCCCTGGGTAGGTCACCCATAAGAATGAGACCACTCTTTCCTTTTCCACTTGGGTAGGTCACCCATCACAATGAGACCATTATTTTGTTTCTGGGTAGGTCACCCATTAGAATGAGACCATTCTCCATCTTTTTTTTTACTTGGGTAGGTCACCCATAATAATGAGGCCATTCTTCCCCCTGGGTAGGTCACCCATAAGAATGAGACCACTCTTTCCTTTTCCACTTGGGTAGGTCACCCATCACAATGAGACCATCATTTTGTTTCTGGGTAGGTCACCCATTAGAATGAGACCATTCTCCATCTTTTTTTTTACTTGGGTAGGTCACCCATAATAATGAGGTCATTCTTCCCCCTGGGTAGGTCACCCATAAGAATGAGACCACTCTTTCCTTTTCCACTTGGGTAGGTCACCCATCACAATGAGACCATCATTTTGTTTCTGGGTAGGTCACCCATTAGAATGAGACCATTCTCCATCTTTTTTTTACTTGGGTAGGTCACCCATCACAATGAGACCATCATTTTGTTTCTGGGTAGGTCACCCATTAGAATGAGACCATTCTCCATCTTTTTTTTACTTGGGTAGGTCACCCATAATAATGAGGCCATTCTTCCCCCTGGGTAGGTCACCCATAAGAATGAGACCACTCTTTCCTTTTCCACTAGGGTAGGTCACCCATCACAATGAGACCATCATTTTGTTTCTGGGTAGGTCACCCATTAGAATGAGACCATTCTCCATCTTTTTTTTACTTGGGTAGGTCACCCATAATAATGAGGCCATTCTTCCCCCTGGGTAGGTCACCCATAAGAATGAGACCACTCTTTCCTTTTCCACTTGGGTAGGTCACCCATCACAATGAGACCATCATTTTGTTTCTGGGTAGGTCACCCATTAGAATGAGACCATTCTCCATTTTTTTTTTACTTGGGTAGGTCACCCATAATAATGAGGCCATTCTTCCCCCTGGGTAGGTCACCCATAAGAATGAGACCACTCTTTCCTTTTCCACTTGGGTAGGTCACCCATCACAATGAGACCATCATTTTGTTTCTGGGTAGGTCACCCATTAGAATGAGACCATTCTCCATCTTTTTTTTACTTGGGTAGGTCACCCATAATAATGAGGCCATTCTTCCCCCTGGGTAGGTCACCCATAAGAATGAGACCACTCTTTCCTTTTCCACTTGGGTAGGTCACCCATCACAATGAGACCATCATTTTTTTTCTGGGTAGGTCACCCATTAGAATGAGACCATTCTCCATCTTTTTTTACTTGGGTAGGTCACCCATAATAATGAGGCCATTCTTCCCCTTTGGGTAGGTCACCCATAAGAATGAGACCACTCTTCCCCTTCTCCACTCGGGTAGGTCACCCATCATAATGAGACCACACACATTTTTTTGTTTTGGTTGTGGTTAAAGGAGATCGCTAGATGGGATCTCAGGTTAACCCAACCCCACAGAGTTTAGTTTTGAATCACCGGATGGGATTCCAAAGTGAGTAAGCTACAAATATAGGTTTTGGCTAAGGAGGTCGCCAGAAGGGATCTCAGGTTAACCCAACCGTAATACCGATTTTAGCTTTGGCTAAGGGAAATCGCCAGATGGGATTTCAGTTTGGACAAACTACAAATATGACTTTTTAGAGACAGCCGGAAGGGATCTCGGATGGAATTCCATGTTGATCAAACTGAAGTGAGAATTCAAAGGAGATGGCCAGAAGGGATCTCAAGATGACTAAATTTTGATCATAGTTTTTGGGGGCTAAGGAGGATTGCTGTAAAAGACAAGTTTCAGATGAATCAAACTTCGACCAGATCAGTTTCGGGAGTTCCGTTTTGGGTTTATCTTTATAAAACTTACTGCGCAAAACCCTTGCTCCGTAAGCATTATAAAGAGGGGGCATCTGTTGTAACCCATTTTTGGGTCCCCACAAAAAACAAAAATAAAAAGCCAAAGGAGATTAGAAAAATAATAAGAGGTGGGAGCGCTCAGAAAGAATCAAAAAAAAATTGATTGAGGAGGTTCAGAAATGCAAGGAGTGAAATTTTACAGTATATATTTGACTGAGAAGAGCCCTGTTGGAAGAGAAAATTTAATTTGAAGAGAAAAGGGCCAAAATTGGATGTTTATGGACTCAATTGGATTTTATTGAAGGTTTATTTGAATTTATAGAGGTTTTGATTGCAAGGAAAATTGAGTTTTAAGTCAATTTAGGCTTTAATTGGAAGAAATTAAAGTTCTGGGGTCAAATTATAATTTTTGAGAGTTGATTTGGTTAAATCAAGGGCTTAATTGCATAAATATTGAAGTTTAAGGGCCAATTAGGGACTTAATTGAAGAAATCCAAAACCAAGGACCACATTGGAAAAGGCGCGCAAGTATAGGGGCTGCAATTAACAAAATTCGGGGGCCAAATTGAAGAAATTGAAAGTTTAATGGTCAAGTAGGGATGAGATTGAACGAAACTGAAAGTCGGAGGACTAAATTGAGAATTGGCAAAGAAATCCCTATTTTTATAAAAAACGGCGCCGTTTTGCATTTAAAAAAAAATGAACCAGTTACTGTTCACTTTCTTCCTCGAAAAGGTGCCCGAGTGGCTGCTTTCCAGGCGCATTTTCCGGCTCGTATGGCCTTCAAATCCGACAAAACATGCACCAACATGTCCACCTGAAACCCCTTTATCCCGGAGGATGGTCCGGTCGGTTTGAAAAATTTAGAAACAGCTCCGTTGAGTGGCTCTAAGTGGCCACCTCGGGCAGTTCACAGCCTTGAGCTGCCAAATTTGGCAGCTCGAGGTGCACACTTTGAACCAACGGTTTGGATTCCTCGAGTCGGATCAAGGGCTGAAAACTTTCCCCAATATAGACAATATGGCCCTCTTAAACCGCCTATAAATAGAATCTCTGTTGAAGACCTGGGGGAGGAGAAAATCGGGTCCAAAGTCAGCCAAAAAACCAGCATTTTCGCCCAATTTCTGCAGATTTCTTCCTCTACTTCCAACGCCGGCCTCCACCGCTGCAATCACCGGAAGCACACCGTCATCCTCAGCCACCGACCACCGTCACAGCCAGCCGCCGCGACACCAACACTACCAGGAACAGAGCACTTCCTCTCCACCGCCACCAGGTTTGCCCCCTTCGTCGCTGTACATTTCCTTGCATTTCACTGTTCAAGTGAAATATAATTCACTTGAACAGTGAAATGCTATTTCACTGTTCACTTCAAAAATAATTCAGTGAAATGTTATTTCACTGTTCACGTGAGGGCTGCTGGGTTCAGCCCAGCCACATGGGCCCAGCCCAAAAAAAAAATTAATAATAATAAAAAATAAAAATTCTTCAAAAATTATTTCAAAGAATTTGTGATTTTTCTGTAATTTTATTACTGTATTTTGGTCAATATCGGTTTGTATTTTTATACTGTAAATATACAAATCCGGTATTAAAATACCCGGTTTTCGTCAACAAAAAAAAATGTTTATTAAAAAAAATGTTTTGTTTTCATGCATACGGCCAATACCCTAACATTGTTTTTACGTTTTTTTTATCTAAAAAACAAATATTTGAAGTTTCAAAAATGTGTTTTCGCATGGATTTCTTAAACACAACAAAAATCATTTTTCTTGCATTTCTGGATTTTACAACATGTTTGTAAAACTCCAAAGGGTATTGGCCAATATTCCAAAAAATATAAAAATCTTATTTTTGGGGAATTCATCTATTATTCACCACTAATGTTTGGATAAAGAAATCCCTAAAGGACGAATATCCAAAATATTATTGGGGATAATTTGTTATTATTCACCACTAATGTTTGGATAAATAAATCCCTAAAGGACGAATATCCAAAATATTATTGGGGATAATTTGTTATTATTCACCACTAATGTTTGGATAAAGAAATCCTTATAGGACGAATATCCAAAATATTATTGGGGATAATTTGTTATTATTCACTTTTAATATTTGGATAAAGAAACCCGGAGTGGTAAATATCCAAAATAATTTTCTAGGAATAATAAATCTACACACATCCTTGAAAGAAGCCTTGATTATAATCGAGGACATTTCAAAATTTTTTACTCCACGGTTTGCGAGCCGTGAGAGTACAAAACATTAAGACAAAAATAGGTTTTTAAAGCACCCTAGATTTCGTTCATCAGAGCAGACTTATCCTAGGAAACGGATGGGATTAGAGAACATCAACACCATGACAGTTATAAGGCAAATCAAACACCAAGCAGCTTACCTTAGGTAGGGCGTACTAGGGGTGCTAAAACCTTCCCTTTACGCAACCAGTCCCTTGCCTTAGGATCTCTGAAAGACCAGTTAGGTTTTCTAGTGACCTTAATACTAGGTGGCGACTCCCTTTTTCACAACAGAAAGACCCCAACAATCAATCACGGCTACGAGGACGGGTCGCCGCGACGTCGAGCTCTCGGGAGGGTGCGACAACCATCACCCACATGCAAATGATCATTACCAAGGTAAGGTTTTGAACTCATCATGCTCGCAAGATCCGGCGTTACATGATGATTTCCACCTGTATCAGGAAACCAAGTGACAAGAGTAGTTGTAAAGGCATTATTAAATACGAGATTGGCATTGGCTTGGAGAGGATGAGTAGCCAACCGAGAACACTGTTGGGCAGTATGCCCATATTCATAACACAGCTGACACTTTACATTGCGATTATACCCACAAAAAGGGTTACCTTGCTGCCCAAAATTTCCTATTGTCCGAGAGGGAGAACCAGAGGAGAACCAGTGTCCTTGTAACACCCCGTAATTTAATACATTCATAAAAGAACTTTGAGCCATAACTTAAAAAAATGGGGTTTTTTTTTCTTCCATCAAACTTATCTAAGACTTGCCGAAATTCCCGCCGAAATTTCGGCAGAGTTTCCCTTATACCTGGAGGTCCCAAGTTATCGACAATCATCCTGTACAATTATACTCATTTCTCAATCATATCATAATCATGTAGAACCTCAACAACACATCATTCATTGTACATGCATAACATTTCACATGTTCATTTCTTTACCATTAACACACATAATTCATAATAAATGAAAGTAAACAAACATTAAGATTACAAATACAAAATAGTATATTTTTATGTCTTGACACTTAATGTAAAAGGAGTACTATTACATATTAAGTTATTTAGTTCCTTAAAGACAAAATACATTAATGTTCATCTTTTTATTTAATCATACAAAAGGAGACTAGACCTAAAACACTACTCCTGGCGTGAATCTGAAGGACCTGCAATTTCATAATGTATAGATTAAATATAGTAAGAATAAAATATAGCATAGAAGGAAAATCACATAATACATGCATAGGTAATTAAACATATATTCAACGATGAGCAATCACAGTTCTTTGAGATTCTCATTTAACATTCTATTATTATGTCTCTATTCATCATTCCTGGAATCATTCAACATTTTTATTTTGTGTCTTGTTTTACCTCATGAGCGCTATTTTTTCTTACATATTTCAAATATCATGATTAAACATGGTTTTCTAAACATTAACATCAAAACTCATTCTTCCACTTTTTTCTTCATTTGGTCGAATGTGATGTTTCTTTTCCTCCCCCAAATTTTTCTTCATTTACTTGTTATTTCAACTTTTTTTCATTCTACTCCACTTCAACTTCATCATTTTTCCTTCCCCTCCTAATTCCCCCAAATTCACATAAGAACCCTAAGTTCAAGAATCAAGGATTTAAGGGAAATTAAAGTAAAATTCCATGAAATTACTTCCTAACTTAATCAAGTAAGCTTTAAAAAAAACATATAAATCAAACATTAAATCCAAACTTCTCATGCTTACCTTTTGACTTTCTTCCAATTAATTTCTCTTCTCTTCCAAAGTTAGTCGAATTCCCTTTCTCAATTCCTCCTTCCTTCACTTGATTTAGTATTTTATAAGTTGAACTTGCAAGTTTACAAGGTTATTCTCTCAATTTTCTTATTGTTTTTCCTTACTTTTCTCTCTTTCTCTCACGTTCTTTTCTGTTCTTTCTTTTCATATTTTTCTTCTGCCCAGTCGGCAGTTTATAAAAGAGAATGAGAGTTTATTTGTTTTCTTTTTAATGGCAAATAACCATTTTACCCTTAATGAGTATTTTCCTTTTATTTGACTGTCCTTATTTTTTTGCTAGCACTCTCCGTTCATCCTAAAATTTTAACCAGATTTTATTCAATATATTTTAAGGTTCATCATAAAATTTCAGCTCAATCTGATGGTCGGATTAAAACTTACGTCCAATAACGTAAAACTAGTCAAATTATGATTTTTCGTCAACTTTCTGAATTTCTCTAAAAATTCTGAAATTTTAACCCAAGCTAAGGCATCATCTTAGAAGACTTCACACAAATTTTCAGAATTTTCTAATAGATCAATCAAGAGTTATGAATTTTGTTTTGTTTTACATGAAACTAGTCAATTTATGATTTTTCGCCTGGAGGTTTTACATTAGTTGAATTCTGCCAAGGAGATCGGTCTGCCAGCCGTACCAATTTTATCAAACAAGGCCTTTGGCTTTTACAAGTAGATGCTGGCAGAATCATCATTCTGGCATAAAAAATGCAGAATACATGGACTGGGATGCCCACATCAACGATGTCAGACATCAGCGGAAGTAGAGAGACATGTAGATGAGAAAACCTGAGGCAATGACGTTGCAGACGACTCAGACAAAACATATAAACCATCTCTACTCCAACTGGAAAGAAGCACTTCCTTTGTCATGTGGTCCTTAACATAAATGTAGCCGAGGGTCTCGCCCCCAAAGTAAGGCTTGTCTCCAAGCTCTCCTTCCAACAGCTTGAGGCTGTCAATGAAATCCTTCTTGGCTGACTCCTGATCTTCTCCTTTTGTTGTCTATATGTTCCTCCCGAGGTCATATATCTGCATATTCATATAACACAAATATTTTCCTTGATATTAGTCTTAGGGCTAAATTGTACTGATGATGTAAAATTCTAATTCTCAGAAACCGATAAAATTGCAATGTGGGTTTAATCAAGTCATACCTCAAATCAAAACAAAATCAAAAACAAAAAAGATGAACCCTTTATTTACCAAAAAAAAATAGCATACCTTTTTGTCAACAAAATCTGCCCGGTGTTGCATTAAACTCAATCCAAAAAGTCAAAGATGGCAGCCACCGCCTGCAGTCACCGCCAGCCGCCTTCTCACACCGCCATCCGCATTCACAGCACCAACAACTATATATGTTGACACTTGAACTTTGATTCTTCTTACTTTCAATTTGTGTATAAATAGACAACTAAGTTTATGTTATTGTGTGTGGAAAATATAAGAGAGAAACACTAGAGAGAAAGACAAGGTGTGTTTAAGAGCTTTTATTTATTTTGTAAGCTTTTTGTTGTTGTAATAAAACCATGTGTTTTATCCCCTCTAAGTGTTTCAAAGCCACCACCAGTGGTCTCTCCCACCAACAAATGGTATCAGAGCCTTGTTCTTAACAAAAACAGAGGCGTTGTTGGGATACATCCGATTTTTTAAAGTTGTCCAAAACACTTTTTGATCATTCCACCGTGTAGGGTTCATCAATACAAACTCAACGGTGTAAAAATTAGATTCATCAGAGCAAGAGGTGGACAACATGCTCCGCCTAAAAGTATAGCATTATAGCCCACTCTTAGCCGACGCGCTCAGAGGAAAACGATGACTGGAGTACACACGCGCCATATTTCAACCGAGTCGAGCTGCCAAGTTGTTATTCCGGAGCTGAGCCGCAAGCCGCGCTGAAGAATATTCCCGGTTCAACCCAGTCAACCGACCAACATCCAAAATCAGTGTTTTAACCAGTTCAGCCCATTTCTAACCCATTTCAACCAAATCAGACTGGTTACCTACTATTTTGGTCATTCCGGATCCATCTACAATGTCCGTTTTTCCAAATTCAACTCTCAGAAGGTGATACAGTCATTCAAAGAGTAAAATGGCTACAGAAAATGCACAAACACTCATCCTGAAGCTGACCAAAGACAATTAGGATAGTTGGTGTATCAAATTGAAAGCATTTCTTGGTTCACAATAGTGTTTAGAGATTGTGCAATATGGTTATGACGAACCAGAGTCCAAATAAGAAGAAGATGCTCTACAAGAGGCACAGAAGCAAGTCCTCAAAGCCAATAGAAAGAAAGACAACAAAGCAAAGACCATCATCTATCAAGGTCTTGATGAAGCCATATTTGAGATTATTGCTTTTGCAGAAACATCAAAAGAGATATGGAAGGCTCTCCAACAAAAATACAAAGGTGCTGACAGAATAAGAAGATTTGTCTCCAATCTATGCGAGGTGAATTTGAATTATTACAAATGAAGTCCTCGAAATCTATTTCTGATTATCACACAAGAATTATGGTGATAGTCAATCAAATGAGAAGAAATGAAGAAGCCCTTACAGATGCTTGGATTACTAAGAAGCTTTTGAGATCCCTAGATCCAAAATTTGATTTTATTGTTGTCGATATTAAAGAGTCCAAAGAAGTGGACAAATTGATGGTGGATGAGCTTATGAGTTCTTTGCAAGCTCATGAGCAAAAGATTATGAAAAGAAACGAAGATAAGGCAAGGCCGAGGACAACAAGCATTTACACCTAGAAGAAGAGGAGGCGGTTACAATAACCATGACAAGAGGAATATCCAGTGCTATAGTTGCAATCAATTTTGGCACTATAGCACTGAATGTCGAAGGAAAGCTCCATTAGAGGTACGTGAACAAGCCAACTATGTTGAGTGTAGGTCAACTTCTGGAGAAGGTTATACTCTTTTCATGAAGAATTGTCATCTGACGATCAAAGACTACAACGGGAGATTAATTGCCTATGTGAAGATGTCCAAAAATAGGATGTTTCCTTTAAACATTTAATATGATGCAGCAAAGTGTTTGAGTGTCATCACCAACAATTAAGAGTGGCTCTGGCACCTAAGGCTTGGACATCTAAATTTCACAAGTTTGAAGATGCTAGCAAGCAAGAAGATGGTCAAAGGTATGCCCCACATTGATCATCCAGATGAAGTCTGTGAGAGTTGTGTCCTCAACAAACATCACAGATCTAGTTTTTCCAAAGAAGTCAACTGGAAAGCAAATAAGTCATTGGAGTTAATGCACACAGATGTGTGTGGTCCCATAAAGCCTATATCAACTGGACAAAATAGGTACTTCCTTACTTTCATTGATGATTTCAGCAAGAAAACATGGATATACTTTCTGAAGAGGAAGTCAGAAGTGTTGAATTGTTTTAAAGATTTTAAAGCAATTGTTGAGAAGCAAAGTGTCTATAAGATCAGAACTGTGAGATCTGATCAAGGTGGAGAATATACTTCAAATGACTTTGAAGCCTTTTGTACACAACAAGGCATCAGACAACGCCAGCCTATACACCATAATTGAATGGTGTAGCTGAGAGAAAGAATGGAACGATTCTTGACATGGCAAGAAGTTTACTCAAAGAAAAGAAGATGCTCAAACAATACTGGGCTGAAGTTGTATCATGTGCAGTGTATCTAATGAATCGCTGCCCAACCAGAAGTTTGCAAGTTGTCACTCCAGAAGAAGCATGGAGTGGTCACAAACCAAGTGTTACTCATCTACGAGTCTTTGGTTGTGTGGCATATGCAAAGATCCCAGATGCAAGAATGAACAAACTTAATGATAAAAGCGAGAAATGCATCTTTGTCGGATATGGTGATAGAAGGATGGGATACAAGCTGTATAATCTCATCACAAATAAGGTAATTATGAGTAAAGATGTTATCTTTGAAGAAGATAAAACTTGGCAATGGAATGATGACCAAGAAGCAATTAAATGGATAAGCACTGATTTGATCCTTGAAGATGAAGTGGAAGTACCAACAGTACTTGCAGAAGGTCCAATATTACCAGCAAATGAGCCACAAAGTCCGGTACAAAGATCCCCTGTATTTAACAAGAGAAACACACCAGGATCATCATCAACACCATCATCAGCATCCTCATAAGAAGCACCAAGAAGGATGAGAAATCTAGAAGAGTTATACGAGGCCACTCAAGTCATTGAAGATACAACTTTATTTTGTTTCTTTGCAGATAGTGACCCACTTAGTTTCAATGAAGTTGTCACATAAGAGAAATTGATTGAAGCAATGGATGAAGAAATGCATGCCATTGAAAAGAATGATACCTGGAAGCTGACTAATCTACTAGACAACAAGAAAGCAATAGGTGTCAAATGGATCTATAAGACGAAGAAGAATGCAAAAGGTGAAGTACAAAGATAGAAAGCAAGATTGGTGGCAAAAGGCTACAAAAAGAGAGAAGGCATTGACTATGGAGAAATATTTGCTCCCGTAGCCCAGCTAGAGACAATTAGACTAATGATCTCACTAGCTGCACAACATAGATGGAAGATCTATCAACTCGATGTGAAGTCAGCATTTTTAAATGGCTTCCTACAAGAAGAGATCTATGTTGAACAACCACTTGGATACGTTGAAGCCGAAAATGAAGGCAAAGTATAGAAGTTGAAGAAAGCCCTCTACGGTTTGAAGCAAGCTCCGCGTGCTTGAAATACCAAAATTGACAGGTATTTTCAAGAAAATGGATTTGATAAATGTCCATATGAGCACGCAATATATGTGAAGAAAGAAGTTGATGGAAGCACATTATTTACATGCCTATATGTTGATGACTTGATATTCACCGGCAACAATCTACCATGTTTGAAGATTTTAAGAAAAGCATGGTACAGGAGTTTGAGATGACAGACATTGGTCTAAAGACACATTTTCTTGGTTTTGAAGTGACGCATAAAGAAGAAGGGATTTTTATATCTCAAAGCAATTACGCCAAAGATATTCTTGAAATGTTCAAGCTAGAAAGATGCAATCGGGTATCAACTCCAGTTGAGAATGGAGTGGAATTGAAGAAGAGTAAAGTAGGTAATGTTGATCCAACCTACTTTAAAAGCTTAGTAGGAAGCTTGAGGTATTTGACATGTACTAGACCGGATATACTCAGTAGGACTTATTAGCAGATATATGGAGACACCAGCTCAGTCTCACTTAAATGCAGCTAAGAAAATTCTTCACTGTACTCGTATTTTACAGCCTTTTCAGCCAATTCTATTCCCACTCTCATACCAAATGGACTTGCCTAGAAATTCAACAGGGTTACTTGATCACCAGCCATTCTTGAAGTGAAAAAGAAGATTCTTGAAGTAAAGTAACGCTTCTTGGTTTTCTTAGACTAAAAAGGCCGTGGTTTGTCATTGTGGAAATGCAAGTATTTATGGTAAGAAAGGGCTGATGTGAGTAAGTATGGCCGGTTTTCCAGAGTTGTCTTATTGACTGCATGGCATAGACGTGTTGAACATTCTAGCAGATTACGTAATCCAGGAACCCACGCTCTCATTTGCCTTTTTCCTCATCCTTTTGTTTCCTTCTCCTTCTATATAAAGTATTCGGAGATTGATCTATCCAGACACTACAAGATTTAACAGTTTTACTGATGAAATTTTTCCGTCGGCGTAAGACACATATTCCGTCGGTAATTAATTTTCCGACGGAATCACCGACGGAAATGCTCCGTCGGTGAATCTTTTCGTCGGTAATTTTTTTTCCGTCGATAAATCCGTTGGTAATAAAAAAATAAATTTATCCGCTTCATTTCGTCGGTATATCCCTCGGTAATGATATTTTTTTATTACCAACGGATTTACCGACGGAATTACCGATGGAATTTCCGTCGGTAATTCCGTCGGTAATTATTTAAAAACATTTTAAAAAAAATCATTTTATAAAATTATAAAATAATTAAATTAGCATAAATTAACACTGTATAATATATACTCAAAATGCTTGGAGAAAAAAATAAGAAAATCAACTCAAACAAATTTGCAACAAATAAATAAAACGAAAAAATAAATTCAACTAAAAAAATTCATATAAAAAAAATAAAGTTGCAATTGCTAAAAATTTAAAAATCCTATAACTAATTCAACTAAAAATTGATCTCATATGAAAAAAAAATCTCACAACAATATTTATACAATTATTAAGAACAAAAACAATTAAAAATAAAATAAAAAACAAATATAGTGAAAAAAATCATGAAAAAAGAAAAATCTTACCTTAATGTAGTTGCAAGTGAAGCTAAGGAGAGAAAAAAAATTTCGTTAAGCATATTAATTAAAAAAAAAACTAAGAGGATAAAAAAAGAAAGAAGAAGAAGACATACCCAAGCATTGAGGAAAAGAGAAGGAGATGAGGAGAGAAAAGAAGAGAAAGAAATATATATTAATGTTTTTTACATATAGTGAAGAAGAAGAACAAGAAGAAGTAGAAGAACAAGAAGAAGAATAATAAGGAGAAGAAATGAGTCTGTCTCTTGTGAAATAAAGGGATTCTGGCTTTTTATTGGGGCGCGTTACCGACGGATAATTGAATATTAATATTTTTGGATAGCAATATATATGGCCATAAGGAGTATGGCTTAACAAATGAATTTATAAGATAAATTTAGGTTCGGTTTGATATACTAGACCAGAATAGTGATTACAAAAGTCAATAACAAAATATTTGACTATTAGATTGTAATCAATTTTTACACCAGGTTCTCGAGCCCAGTTCCATAGAAAATCCACTATATTTTTACACGAGGTTTTGCAGAGTTGTCTTATTGACTGCATGGCATAGACGTGTTGAACAAAGAGGTGCCAGCCTTTTTATACTTGAAGGCAAACATTACAAAGAGAAAAACCACATACTATGTCAGGCACAATAAAGTACCTCAGAATATAAACATATTAGAGGCACAAATAAGTGCCCGCCTTATTTGAAACATAAATCACACACAACATAAGTACAAGTTCTTAACACGAAATAGCACCTCCTTGCCTATGGATGAACACTACTCAAGCCCAATTAAACTTCTTCCTCAGCATCACAACAAAATCATAGACTTTCTGTGGATCTTCAAGGGACTTGGATACACTCTCTTTCTCCAAGCACCTCTTACAGTAAGCAATCAGCTTCGGACAATCAGCCTCTATATTGAAGTTGCCGATGGTTTCATAGGCATAAAACCAGCAATAGAAAGGAAGTAGTGCTACATCAACGTAACCGAGGGTGTCGCCCCCAAAGTAAGGCTTGTCTCCAAGCTCTCCTTCCAAAAGCTTGAGGCTGTCAATGAAATCCTTCTTTGCTGCCTCCTGATCTTCTCCTTTTGTTGTATATATCTTCTTCCCAAGCTCATATAACTGAAGGTTCATATCACACCATTGCATAACAAATTAGTATAATGGTCACCACACATAATTAGGTAAAAGTTTTGGCAAATACATCCAATGGAAATAGAACAGTTTAAAAAAACTGTGTTTTTTATTATTATTATTAGAAACAACGGTTATTTAGTTAAAAATCAAAATATATATCTCATGCAAATTAATTTATATATACAAAAAATTAACCCCAAAATTTTATTAACATATTTTATCGTTTAACTAAACGGAAATAATAATTGTATAGAAAAATAATATTTAAAAACATGGTTATATTGAACTATATTATTTTTCTAATATTTTTTTAATCTATATTATTTTCTAAAACTTGAGACAAACAATTTCCTTTTAAAAAAAATCACCACAAATAGACTTTTTGGAATCACAAAAGTCAAAGGTGGTCCAAGTACTTCATTTCTGTCTAAAGAGGAGGGTAAAGCCATTCATCCTTAGAGAGGTTAGAAATTCAAAGCAGTATAAATTCAAAGATGGTGATAACATTATTTATTTATTTTTTAACACGAGTATCAGGACTTGCGCGCATAAGCTGGCCCTCGACTAATGACTTTTTTTAATCAAGAAATGCGCACCTAAGTCCATAATCTTGTCTTTAATGCATTAAATATGTCATTTCTTAAAGCAATTGGATCCAATCAATTTGGTGATCCTTATACAGAAACATCAACAAGAATTGGATCCAATCAATTTAACTCTCATGAACTCACAAGAATGAAAATATAGTTCATCAAAAATGAAATGATCAGAAACCTTAATGGTTAATTTGTTATAATGATCAGACTTCTCCACCATTCCATATCGTGAAATTATTCTTCAGGCTAATTAATTCTACTGGCGATGCCTAATTTCTTCCGTAATTTGATATTATTCTTCAGGCTAATTGTACTGGCGATGTAAAATTCAAACTAATCAAATTGCAATGTGGGTTTAATCAGGTCATGGCTCAAAACCAAACAATAATAGAAAACACAAAAGATGAACCCTTTATATTTATTTACAAAAAAATAACTTACCTTCTTATCAACAAAATCTGCCCAGAACCTAGATTGAGCTCTCTCGTAGGGATCAGAAGGCAACAAAGGAGCCTTATCCTTCCACACCTCATCAATATACTGAACAATGATAAGTGACTCAAAAATAGGTTTCCCATCATGGACAAGAACTGGGATTCTCTTGTGAACAGGATTCATTTGAAGAAGTAAAGCACCTTTGTTCCACAAATCTTGTTCACTGTACTCATACTTTACAGCCTTTTCAGCCAATGCTATTCTCACTCTCATACCAAATGGACTTGCCCACAAATCCAACAGGGTTACTTGATCACCAGCCATTCTTGAAGTGAAAAAGAAGATGCTTATCGCTACGCTTCTTGGACTCGAAAGGCTGAGGTCTGACAGAGTGGAAACGCTAGTATTTGTTGTAAGAAAAGGCTGAAGGGAGTTAGTGTGGTGGGTTAATTTCCTAGTCGTCTTATTGCATGACATTCTAGCAAATTGCGTCATCAAGGACCTCATGCTCTCACAAGCCTCTTTCCTTGTCGTTTTGTTTCCTTCTCCTTCTATAATATATACAGTATTCCAGGTCTTTGTACGAAAATGATGGTGTTGAGCTTTGTGGCACGTGCACGCATGATGCAGCAGGTATCAGGATCGAGAAGTTGTTATTTAATTATTTGGTTTGAGACTTTGAGGTAACTAGAAGACTTGAATGTACTAATTTTCATAGTTATTAAATCTAGATTGGTTTGGTGGATTGATTCTGCATCTGGTTGTTGAAGTGGTTTAGGTAAGATAAAAGATCAAGATAAGCAAAAACCCAGCAAAACCTGGTTGACACGTGACCTGGGTGACCAGGCAAAACCCGAATGAGATCCTTTTTTTTTCAAATGTGTTTTTTCTTCTAGCTAGAGACTCTTTTTTTATATATATTTTTTAGTTGGTTATTATTCCTTTTCAAAGTTCACTATATAAATATTAGAAGAATGTTTTATTTTTTCAATGTGGGATTTGAAACCTTTTAGTATATATATACTCTATATTCACAAGAAAAAAAAATATTTTTTCAATGTGGGATTTGATACCCTTTAGTATATATACTCTATGTTTACAAGAAAAAAATTATGTTTTTTCAATGTGAGAAAAAAAAACATTTTTGGTTTAAATATTTTAACTTAAAAGGATAACATACTAACATAATATCTATTGTTGTTATAGGTGTTAAAGTATTTGAGGGCTCTACCTCAGCCTGCCTAGTCAATTTGATAAGTGTCTCTTTTGAGAAATCATCAAAGACATTCCCAACATAAATGTCACATTTATTGAGAGCAAATTATAGTCAAATTAAATTAATACCTGAGGTTGGATGGGAAGAACTATTCGTATTGAAGTTATGTGATGAGAAATTTTCTTAAGGGTAAAAAGAGGTGGGGATATGTTAGTGGAACCTATGTGGTACCTAAGAATACTAAAGAAGGGGATGTTGCTTTGATAGATGCATGGGAAGCAAACAATGCAAAGATTATTAGGTGGATTAACAATTCTGTTGAGCATTCTATAGGTACGCAGTTGGCGAAGTATGAGACAGGAAATGAGGTTTGGTATCATCTGCAACGGTTATTCACACAATCAAATTTTGCAAAGCAGTATTAATTAGAGAATGACATACGAGCTCTTCATTAGAAGAATATGAGTATTTATGAGTTTTATTCTGCTATGACAGATCTTTGGAATCAATTGGCTCTTACAAAATCGACAGAACTAAAGGCATGTGGTGCCTATATTGAGCGTAGAGAGCAGCAACGATTGGTACAGCTTTTAACAGCACTTCGCAGTGATTTGAAGGACTTAGAGGTTCAATTTTGCATTGTTCTCCACTGTCTTCTGTTAACTTTGTTGTTAGTGAGTTATTGGCTGAAGAAATACATCTTCAATTTTATTATGAAAAGGGAATTCTTTCTGCTTTAAATCCTTCTATACTAGCAGTACCCTCCAAGTCATTCTCAAATCATCAGAATAAACCTTACACAAGGGTTGGCGACGAGTACAGTTTTTGTAAGCAGAAAGGTCATTGAAAGGCTAAGTGAAGGACTTAGAGGTTCAATTTTGCATTGTTCTCCACTGTCTTCTGTTAACTTTGTTGTCAGTGAGTTATTGGCTGAAGAAATACATCTTCAATTTTATTATAAAAAGGGAATTCTTTCTGCTTTAAATCCTTCTATACTAGCAGTACCCTCCAAGTCATTCTCAAATCATCAGAATAAACCTTACACAAGGGTCGGCGACGAGTACAGTTTCTGTAAGCAGAAAGGTCATTGAAAGGCTAAGTGAAGGACTTAGAGGTTCAATTTTGCATTGTTCTCCACTGTCTTCTGTTAACTTTGTTGTCAGTGAGTTATTGGCTGAAGAAATACATCTTCAATTTTATTATGAAAAGGGAATTATTTCTGCTTTAAATCCTTCTATACTAGCAGTACCCTCCAAGTCATTCTCAAATCATCAGAATAAACCTTACACAAGGGTTGGCGACGAGTACAGTTTCTGTAAGCAGAAAGGTCATTGAAAGGCTAAGTGTCCTAAATTGAGACAACAAAATTAATCTTGGAAGCCTGGCAGCCAATCACATTCTAATGCTCATAAACCACCTCAGGGCACCTCAGGGTTATAAATCACCACACCACAATACTACAGTAGTAGCTTCATCAAGCTCTATTATTGATCCTAGTACTCTGGCTACGCAATTTCAGAAGTTTCTCTCCTTACAGGCACAAGCAATGTTCGTTTCTCCTTCTGTAGGTCAGTTGCCTCATAGTTCCTCAGGTATGTCACATTTTAAATGGGTTTTGGATTCTGGTGCTTTACATCATATGTCTCTAGATTCTTCATCCTTTACCTTTGTGTCTCTTTCGCCCTCTATTCCTATTATGACTGCTGATGGCGCTTCTATGCCCTTAGCAGGTGTTAGTTCTGTTGTCACACCTCGTTTGTCTCTCCCTAATGTTTATCTTATTTTGAAACTCAAATTGAATCATACTTCTATTGGTCAATTATGTGATTCTGGTGATTATTTAGTCATGTTTTCTGGTTCTTTTTGTTGTGTACAGGATCTGCAGTCTCAAAAGATGATTAGGACAGGCCGTAGGGAGAATAGACTATATATTTTGGATAAGTTAAAAGTGTCAGTTGTCACCGCTGCTGCTGCTACTACTGTTGATTTGTCTTCTTTTCGTTTGAGTCCTTCATCTTTTAGTTTTTATTTATGGCATTCTCGTCTAGGTCATGTTTCGTCTTCTCGTTTAAGATTTTTGGCATCCATAGGAGCTTTAGGAAAGTTGAACACTTGTGATATTTCTGATTGTAGTAGATGTAAACTGGCAAAATTTTCTACTTTACCTTTTAATCGAAGTATTTTTGTTTCTTCTTCACCTTTTGATTTGATTCATTTATTGATAATCATACTCGTTATTATTGGGTTTATTTAATGAAACAGCGTTCTGAGTTCTATGAGATATAAACAGCCTTTCGAGCTCTTGTGAAAACTCAACATTCTGCTGTAATCAAATGCTTTAGGTGTGATTTGGATGGGGAATACACTTCTAATAAATTTTGTCAATTGCTTGTCTTAGATGGAACTATTTACCAAACTTCATGTACAGATACTTCTGAGCAAAATGGTGTTGCTGAAAGAAAACATAGGCACATTATTGAAACTACTCATTCTCTCTTGTTGTCTACTTCTGTTCCTAGTGAGTTTTTGGGGAGAAGTTGTCCTTACTACCGTAAGCTTGATTAATACAATCACATCTTCTCATAATTCAGGTTTTTCTCCTTTAGAAAAATTATATGGATATGTTCCTGATTATTCCTCCTTTAGAGTGTTTGGTTGTACTTGTTTCATTCTTCATCCCATGTAGAACGCAGTAAGTTGTCCTCTCAATCTGTTATTTGTATATTTATGAGTTATGGTGAAGGTAAAAAGAGGTATCGTTGTTTTGATCCAATAACTCAGAAACTTTATATGTCTCGTCATGTTGTCTTTCAAGAGCATATACCTTTCTTTTTTATTCCATCTACTACTAGACCTGATATTATTTATATAGATCCATTTTCTGAGGATTCTGATATTTATCATCTCAGGTTCCTAGTACCTCAGATACCCCTTCCCATGTTCGATCAATTTGTACTCATCATTCTACAGATACTGACAATTTACTCTCTGGCACACCTGAAGCTCCATTCTCATCTACAGCCTTCAAGCTTCTTCTAAGATTGTAGATCCACCTCTATGTCAATCCACACGCATTCGTAAGTCCACAAAACTACCAGATTTTGCTTATTCTTGTTATTCTTCATCTTTTTCTTCCTTTTTAGCTTTTATGCATTGTCTCTCTGAGCCCTCTTCCTATAAAGAGGCAATTTTTGATCCTCTTTGGCAGCAAGCTATGGATGAGGAACTTTTTTCTTTGCGTAAGACAGATACTTAGGATTTGGTTCCTCTACCTCCTAGTAAGAGTGTTGTTGGTTGTCGTTGGGTGTACAAGATCAAGACTAATTCTAATGGGTCCATTAAGCGATACAAAACTAGGTTGGTTGCAAAAGGATACTCTTAACAGTATGGTATGAATTATGAGGAGACATTTGCCCCTATTGCATAAATGGCTACTATTTGTACTCTTATTGTTGTAGCTTCGGTTCGTCAATGGCATATCTCACAACTTGATGTTAAAAATGCCTTCTTGAATGGAGATCTTCAAGAAGAAGTTTATATGGCGTCTCCTCCTGGTGTTTCACATGACTCTGGGTATGTATGTAAGCTCAAAAAAATGTTATATAGTCTCAAAACAAACACCTCGTGCTTAGTTTGAGAAATTTTATGCCGTTATCTCATCTCTTGGATTTGTTTCTAGTAGTCATGACTCTGCTCTTTTTATTAAGTGCACTGATGCAGGTCGTATCATTTTGTCCTTGTATGTTGATGACATGATTATTACTGATGATGACATTGATGGTATCTTAGTTTTGAAGACAGAGTTGGCTAGACAGTTTGAAATGAAGGATTTGGGTTCTCTTTGATATTTCCTGGGTATTGAAGTAGCTTACTCACCTAGAGGTTACCTTCTTTCTCAGTCAAAATATGTTGCAGATATTTTTGAGCGGGCTAGACTAACTGATAACAAGAATGTAGACACTCTCATTGAAGTTAACGCAAGGTATTCTTCTTTTGATGGTTTACCTTTGACAAGTCCTACTTTATATTGTACTATTGTTGGGAGCTTAGTATACCTCACCATTACTCGTCCAGATATTGCATATGTTGTTCGTGTTGTTAGTCAGTTTGTTGCTTCTCCTACTATTGTTCACTGGGCAGCTGTTCTTCGTATGTTGCGATATCTTTAGGATATAATTTTTCAGAGTCTTTTACTTTCATCCACCTCTTCCTTGGAGCTACGTGCATACTCTGATACTGATCATGGCAGTGATCCCACATATCGCAAATTAGTTACTGGTTTTTATATCTTTTTAGGTGATTCTCTTATTTCTGAAAAGAGTAAGAAACAATCTATTGTTTCTCAATCCTCAACCAAAGCAGAATATCGTGCTATGACATCTACTACTAAAGAGATTATTTGGTTACGTTGGTTACTTGCGGATATGGAAGTTTCACTGTCTAATCCTACTCCTATGTATTGTGACAACCAGAGTTCTATTAAAATTGCTCACAACTCGGTTTTTCATGAACGAACTAAGTATATTTAGATTGATTGTCATCTTACTCGTCACCATCTCAAGCATGGCACCATTACTTTGCATTTTGTTTCTTCTTCCTTGCAGATTGCAAATTTCTTTACCAAGTCGCATTCCATTTCTCATTTTTGTTTTCTAGTTGGCAAACTTTCGATGTTTGTAGCTGTCGTATCATGAGTTTGAAGGAAGATGTTAAATAATATATTTATCTTATTTTATTTATTAAAGATAGAATAGTATTTTTAGCTTAACTTATATATAAGTTCTTTATATTTAGGTTAAATGATGAACTTTTTACAAATAAACCAAAGAAGAATTCTAGCCTCTTTTTTTTTCGTTATTTACTTTCTGTTAATTGAATTATTTTAACATATAGATCACGGAAGAAGAAGGAAGCGAAACAACGAGGAAAAAGGCAAATGAGAGCTTGAGGTCCTTGATTACGTAATTTGCTGTCATGATATTTGAATAAATCATCGTCGCGCGGTCAATAAGTCAACTCTAGAAAACTGGACATATTCACCCTTTCTTACTACAAATGCTGGCATTTCCACACTGACAGAGCATAGCTTTTGCAGTCCAAGAAAACAGAGAAGCCTAACTTTACTTCAAGCATCTTCTTTTTCACTTCAAGAATGGCTGGTGATCAAGTAACCCTGTTGGATTTCTGGTCAAGTCCATTTGGTATGAGAGTGAGAATAGCATTGGCTGAAAAGGGTGTAAAGTATGAGTACAGTGAACAAGATTTGAGGAACAAAAGTGATTTGCTTCTTCAAATGAATCCCGTTCACAAGAAAATCCCAGTTCTTGTCCATGATGGGAAACCTGTTTGTGAATCACTTATTATTGTTCAGTATATTGATGAGGTGTGGAAGGATAAGGCTCCTTTGTTGCCTTCTGATCCTCACGAGAGAGCTCAGTCTAGGTTCTGGGCAGATTTTGTTGACAAAAAGGTATGTTTTTTTTGTTCTTAAATGGTTCATCTATTTGGTTTTTGATTTTTTTTTGTTTTGAGGTATGACTTGATTAAACCCACTTTGCAATTTGATAAGCTTGGAAGAATTAGAATATTATATCACCAGTACAATTAGCCCTTGAGACTAATATATAAAATCATGGAAGAAATTCGGCATCACAATATGGAATGGTGGAAAAGTCTGTATGATGTTCATTTCAAGTACTGTTCTTGGGCACGAATTCTTTTTTATATAACAAATTAGCCATTAAGGTTTCTGATCATTAATTATTGTCATTCTTGTGAGTTCATGAGAATTAAAGTAGAGTACTAATTTGGCACGATGTTTCTGTACAAGGATTACCTAATTGGTTTGGTCCAACAACCATCAATAAAAATATTGGATTAAAGATAAGATTTTGGACTTAGGTGATGATGCTTTTGTTATATTGGTGGGCAGTCACCTTCAAGTATCCAAAAATATATCATCGATGGTGACATTATTGAGGTTTTCCTATTGATGAACTTCCCTTGGTTAAAAATAATGCCATGATGAGCCTTCCATCTATTACTTAATTATCAGTCACTTTCAACGCAGCAAAGTAAATAAGACGTTACACACCATCTTAATTTGTTGCCACGTTAGCTGTCTTTGAATTTCTACCCTCTGTAACAGTGATTGGCTAGACAGAAATTGCATGTACTGGTACAACCGTTGACCTCTGTGATTCCAAAAAGTCAGTAATTTGTTTTACAATGGTGTGATATGAATCTGTAGATGTATGACTTTGGGAGGAAGATATGGACAACAAAAGGAGAAGATCAGGAGGCAGCCAAGAAGGATTTCATTGACAGCCTCAAGCTCTTGGAAGGAGAGCTTGGAGACAAGCCTTACTTTGGGGGCGAGACCCTCGGCTTCGTTGATGTTGCCCTACTTCCTTTCTATTGCTGGTTTTACGCCTATGAAACCATCGGCAACTTCAATATAGAGGCTGACTGTCCGAAGCTGATTGCTTACTGTAAGAGGTGCCTGCAGAAAGAGAGCGTATCCAAGTCTCTTAAAGATCCACAGAAAGTCTATGATTTTGTTGTGATGCTGAGGAAGATGTTCGGGCTTGAGTAGTGTGCATCCATAGACAAGGAGGTGTTATTTCCTGTGTTATGTTATACTTATGTTTTGTTTTGTGTGATTTATGTCTCAAGCAAGGCTGGCACTTGGTTGCGCCTGTGATATGTTTGTATTATGAGAGTACTTTGTTGTGCCTGGCTTGGGATTTGCTTTCTCTCAATGTTTATTTACAAATAAAATAATATAAATTATATTTTAAATTTTTAACTAGTAGTTTAAAGTACTGAGTTGAGATGATTCTTTGATATGGTATTAGAGTTTTAATGATCAAGCAGTCATGAATTCGAATCTTATCATACTTATTTATTTGATAAAAATTAAACACGAGGTAATATAGATTTGTGCAAGTTTTAAATCTAAAAGACTTTTACTTGAAAGAATATGTTAAAGAATAATATAAATTAAATTATGGAGTTGAGATAATTCTTTGACAGTTCGTTTGCCTTCAAATATAGTGTGTGGGTAAGAATTTAAGTTATTAAACTTAATAATTAAGACTCTAAAATTATTATTATTATTATTATTTAAGTTTTTTAAGTTTTTTCTCTTTATTTGTTTTTTTTTTTTTGTGCATAATGGGAAATTTTTTATTCACTGAAGGGACCAGGTCCATAAATTCAGTAGGCATGAAGATTTATATACAGCACCTAACCTAACCACATCCTAAAGTACTGAGTTGAGATGATTCTTTGATATGGTATTAGAGTTTTAATGATCAAGCAGTCATGAATTCGAATCTTATCATACTTATTTATTTGATAAAAATTAAACACGAGGTAATATAGATTTGTGCAAGTTTTAAATCTAAAAGACTTTTACTTGAAAGAATATGTTAAAGAATAATATAAATTAAATTATGGAGTTGAGATAATTCTTTGACAGTTCGTTTGCCTTCAAATATAGTGTGTGGGTAAGAATTTAAGTTATTAAACTTAATAATTAAGACTCTAAAATTATTATTATTATTATTATTTAAGTTTTTTAAGTTTTTTCTCTTTATTTGTTTTTTTTTTTTTTTTGTGCATAATGGGAAATTTTTTATTCACTGAAGGGACCAGGTCCATAAATTCAGTAGGCATGAAGATTTATATACAGCACCTAACCTAACCACATCCTAAAGTACTGAGTTGAGATGATTCTTTGATATGGTATTAGAGTTTTAATGATCAAGCAGTCATGAATTCGAATCTTATCATACTTATTTATTTGATAAAAATTAAACACGAGGTAATATAGATTTGTGCAAGTTTTAAATCTAAAAGACTTTTACTTGAAAGAATATGTTAAAGAATAATATAAATTAAATTATGGAGTTGAGATAATTCTTTGACAGTTCGTTTGCCTTCAAATATAGTGTGTGGGTAAGAATTTAAGTTATTAAACTTAATAATTAAGACTCTAAAATTATTATTATTATTATTATTTAAGTTTTTTAAGTTTTTTCTCTTTATTTGTTTTTTTTTTTTTTTTTGTGCATAATGGGAAATTTTTTATTCACTGAAGGGACCAGGTCCATAAATTCAGTAGGCATGAAGATTTATATACAGCACCTAACCTAACCACATCCTAAAGTACTGAGTTGAGATGATTCTTTGATATGGTATTAGAGTTTTAATGATCAAGCAGTCATGAATTCGAATCTTATCATACTTATTTATTTGATAAAAATTAAACACGAGGTAATATAGATTTGTGCAAGTTTTAAATCTAAAAGACTTTTACTTGAAAGAATATGTTAAAGAATAATATAAATTAAATTATGGAGTTGAGATAATTCTTTGACAGTTCGTTTGCCTTCAAATATAGTGTGTGGGTAAGAATTTAAGTTATTAAACTTAATAATTAAGACTCTAAAATTATTATTATTATTATTATTTAAGTTTTTTAAGTTTTTTCTCTTTATTTGTTTTTTTTTTTTTTTTTGTGCATAATGGGAAATTTTTTATTCACTGAAGGGACCAGGTCCATAAATTCAGTAGGCATGAAGATTTATATACAGCACCTAACCTAACCACATCCTAAAGGCTACAACCATATACAGCTCGAAGAAAAAGAAATTCAGCAATGGCAACCTAGAAGCCATTCCATCAAGATTGATGACAAGGTTTGTCACTATACTCTTACCTTTTTTATGTTTTTGTCTTTGTACACCAAAAAAAAAAGGTTTTGCCTATTTAACTTATGATATTGTGAAGGATTATTATATTCTTCCATCCAACTCTATTAATTCAATCATTTGTTGAGCCATTAGCAAATGACTCATTGATATAGAAAAAATAATACAAGAAAAAAAAATACAAACAATATAATAATATAATATTATTGAATAGATTCATTTTTTATTTAAAATTTGAAAATCAAACAATATAACAATATAATAATATAATATTATTGAATAGAATATTATTGAAGTCTATAACTACTTAAATAAATCTGAAAATCAACCTAAACAAATTCAAAAATTCATAAAAAACAATAAAAATCCTAAACAGACTAAAAAAATAAAATTATTAAACATAATATTTAATTTTATAAAATAATTAGAAAAAAATAAAAACAACTCAAGAAAAATAATTTTCTTTAAAAACCTCATGCATCGGTTTTTCTATGTTAAAAGAAAAATCAACCCTTGAATTTACAATTTTAGATATCAACTCTAGTTCCTTCATGTTAAATTCTACATAAAAAATCAATTAATAATTTAAAGTAATTAATTGCAAATCTCAAACTTCATTTATCAACATGTATTATATCCATAAAACCATTGAACAAAATTACTTTTACAATAATAGTAAACATGTAATTAAGTTGATTAACATAACTTTAATTAATAATTTTATTTTGTTAAGTATCTTTTATATTTTATTTGCACTCAACTTTTAACTTATCAATTAGAACACTTAACTTATCAATGAGAACATTATTGATGACATTATCATTGTTATTGTTTATACTATCATTATCAATATAATTATCAATAAATTAAATATTATAAATTGATAGAGAATATTAATTCACATCTACCTCATCATAAACAGGATTACCAAAATCTTTATAATATTTATCTCAATTAAGAAGTTATCATATCTACTCATGCCTCTGAAAATAAATTCTCAGATTTAACTATGAATTAGTAGTCACTCTCCTCATAATCTTCCAGACTTCTTTTCTTGATCCCTGCCAATCAACAAGATAATCTTCAACTTGCCTGTACAATTTTATTATTGCTAGTTGACAAGTTAATTCTGTAATTTGTCTTTATGTCTTTTATCATCAATTTTTAAATGTTTCTTTTTCAAGAATGAACCTCCTCGTCTCTTTTTACACGAGCACATTCTATTTTATGATATTTTTTAATTATGGTTATTCAATATCACATAACAACTAACTACCAAAAATTATTAGGGTATGATACTAGCTAAAAGCATATGGAAACAACATAAAAAAGACAATAAGCACAATTAATAGAAAAATCTTTCGAATAGTATCACTACACCAAAAATTATAATTTAAATTTTTTATTTCTCAATAATTCACCATACCACCTAATATACCTCTTTAAATAGTTTATAATTTTTAAATAAATTCAAAAATCAACATAAACAAACCATAAAAACTAAAAATAAAAGGAAAAGAACAAAAATTCTAAACAAACTAGGAAAAGTAAAATTATTAAGTATGATTTTTAATTTTTAAAACAAAATAGAAAAAAAAATAACTAATAAAAAAATAATTTTCCTTGAAAACCTCACATTTTTTAAATTGTAGAAAATAAAATGTGAGATTTTATTTAAACACCTATACTTTTATTATCATCAATAACGAAGTGACTTGGGTTGGATTTGCGTTGAGAGAGCACAATAGTTTTCTAAAAAAGCATAATTATTGTATTGATTGTGAATTGGTATGGAAAAGGTTATTGATTTTCATGTCAATCTAAATTAATTAATTTTAATAAATTAATATAATTTTTTTAAAAAAGAAATTCATTGATATGTCCTGGTCAAATTTAATTACGTCAACAGAAGACTAAAAAACTTATATCAACCAAGTTTTAAATTATTAATGTTTTTTTTAATTCAATTTAAAACCTAAATCACATGATATTCTAGGACATCAACGCACTGGAGTTTAATTCTTTGTAAAAATAATTTCAAACTCGGATGATTTTTTATTTAAAAAAAAAAGAAGGGAAAGGGCATATTTGTCCCCCAACTATCTCATGAATACCAATTAAGTTTCTAAACAAAATACATTTTCAATTGAATCCCTCATCTATCAAACATTACCAAATTAACCCTCTATCAAAATTTATGATTTAAATTAATAGAGATAAATTTGAGAGAAAGGACTAATTGAGGACTGCCCAATAGATGGAGGATCCAATTGAGAATTTCTTATTTAGACGCAGTTGAGAATTGGATTGGATGATATAGTTGAAGAATTTCTTTCACTTAGTTGAAGAAGTTTTTGCCGCTTCAACAATGGCTGTAACACTGTTGGATACAAGGGTAAGCCCATTTGGCATGAGAGTGAGAATAGCATTAGAAGAGAAGGGTGTGAAGTATGAGTACAGTGAGCAAGATTTGAGGAACAAGGGTCCTATGCTTCTTCAAATGAACCCAGTTTACAAGAAGGTCCCAGTTCTTATTCACAATGGGAAACCAATCTGTGAGTCTCTTATTGCTGTTCAGTATATTGATGAGGTGTGGAATAACAAGCCTCCTTTGCTGCCCTCTGATCCATACCAGAGAGCTCAATCCAGGTTGTGGGCTGATTTTGTTGACAACAAGGTATGTGTGTGTCTGTCTTTGCTTTCTATTCTTAGTTTTGGTATCTGCTTTTACCTCGTGGACTCCGAAATTATTTGTTGTTGATAAGGTTAACCATTTTGCTTCGATCTGGCATACGAACTTGTATAAATTATGTGGATTTTTTACCTTATTTTCGCCACATTTAGTCAACTGTGAAGAATTTCACCTATAGGGAGAGTATATTTTTAGGATTAGTCCAGTTGGGTTGATCGAAGGAAATACGACAAATTTATGATAAATTTGATGAAATTCTTTAAACAGGGTCTAGTTTGCAGAAATTACACAAACAAAGAAAGCTAAATTGGGGATTTTCCAATTGAAAAATTCCCAATTTAGCTTCTTTGTTTGTGTAATTTTGACTACAAGGTTTCTTTGTTATTCACTTTACAATGGTTGGATATGAATCTGTAGGTGTATTTTCCTGGGAGGAAGACATGGACAAAGAAAGGACAAGAGCTGGAGGCAGGCAAGAATGATTTAATTGAGTCCCTCAAGTTGTTGGAAGGAGAGCTAGGAGACAAGGCTTATTTTGAAGGTGACAAACTCGGCTATGTGGATATTGCACTTATTCCTTTCTATAGCTGGTTTCATGGCTATGAGACATTTGGTAACTTTAGCATAGAGGCTGAGTGTCCCAAGTTAATTGCTTGGTGTAAGAGGTGCTTGCAGAACGAGAGTGTATCCAGATCTGTTGCAGATCCACAAGAAGTCTATGGTTTTTTGGTGGAGCTGAGAAAGAAGTTAGGGCTTGAATAGATGGAAGGATGTGCATCCACAGGCAAGCTTGTTTGGTTTCTGTTTTTCTGCTTAGTGTAAGCCTACAAGCTTCTATCTGGAAATAATATTGTGGACATGTAGTTGTGACCTGTTTTTGTTCGAATCTGAACTCAATTTTTTGGGCTTATGTTCTCGTTTAAGAATATTTCAAGCTTCAATAAAAGTCATTCAAATGCTTTTAGTTTTACCTACATAATGTTCGAAATTTCTTTTCATACTATAAAACACTATCCAAAATATAACCTTTGCATGTATATTTATTAATATCATCATTTACCCTCTAGTTTAGCATCTTTTTCCATAATTTATCACGACCACATACACTCTGCAGAGGAAGATAGCAAATCTGCTATAAAATCCCGCTTTCTGCTATTAGAAGATTTTAGAATGGAAGAAGGGAATATTAGTGATCTTGTGATACTTTCTTACTCAAACAATGGCAGATGAGGTGACACCATTGAATTTCTGGATAAGCTATAATGGCATGAGAGTCAAATAGCGTTAGCAGAGAAGTGTGTCAAGTATGAGAACAGTGAAGAGGACTTGAGGAACAAGAGTACCCTGCTTCTTCAGATGAATCCAGTTTACAAGAACATTCCTGTTCTCATCGCAATGGAAAATCAGTTTGTCAATCCCTTATTATTGTTCAGTATAAGGACAAGGAAATGCCTTATAATTGGATGTTGTAAGTGCAATGTCGTAGCATTTCAAGCAATTTCTTTTATTACATATGTTTAGCCGAATATCTCTGTGTTATGAAATATCTCACAAAAATGAAATTCTACATAAAAATAAAAGAAAAATAAATAGACAAAAAAAACTTTAAACTAAGTCATCCTCAATTATCTTTTGTTGGGTAGAAATCATTCATATGTCAATAATCATATATGTTAATCTTTTTTCTATGTAGAAAATTAAATTTAGTAAATACATTAATTGGGTAAGAAAAGTTACCGGGTTTGATTGAGCCTGAGGAGGATGCTGTCAATGTTGTGGTTGAATTTCGTAGTTGAGGGAAGAAGAAGATGAAGAAAATGCAGAGAAATGGGGCCTGGGCCCCTAAGGTATGAGAAATTGAAGGAAAATGAAGAAAAAGGTGGGCTAACGCAGTGTATATCTAGTTTAGAAAATTAAAAGTGAAAAATGTACTGGTTGGTTGGCTTATTATTTTTATAAAAAGTAAAGTTAAATGCGTGTTTAGTGTCGAGTAGCAATTGTTTGTATATAGATTTTTTATTTTTTATTCCTAGTTCTGGGAGTTGCCATGGCACCTGCAGCACTAGTTGTAGGTCTGTGGGGTTCCGATGTGAAAGTCCCGAACCCAACTCATAGAGGATTGGGCTGGGAAGGATCATCTAGGAACCTGCACATGGGCTAGATGAGCTAATATAGTTGAAGACTTGATACTGATGAACAAAGAAAATCAGATTTATCTTTCCGAAATCTTGACATCTTTAATATAGTTGAAGACTTGATATTGATGAACAAAGAAAATCAGCTTCAAGATTTATACTTTGTACAGTACCCTTCTCCTAACTCTCTAGTAAATAGAGAGAAGAAAGAAATTTACTAGTGACAAGTTCTTTGCCCTCAACCAGTTGATGGCTGTAACACTGTTGGATACATGGGCAAGCCCTTTCGGCATGAGAGTGAGAATAGGCATTAGAAGAGAAGGGTGTCAATTATGAGTATACTGAACAGGACTTGAGGAACAAGAGTCCTTTGCTTCTTCAAATGAACCCAGTTTACAAGAAGGTCCCAGTTCTCCTTCACAATGGGAAACCAATCTGTGAGTCTCTTATTGCTGTTGAGTATGTTGATGAGATGTGGAATAACAAGTCTCCTTTGCTGTCTCCTCATCCTTAAAAGAGAGCTCAATCCAGGTTTTGGTCTGATTTTGCTGACAAGAAGGTATGTGTCTAATCTGCATCCTACCTTGCGTATGCTTTCTGCTGTTGAAAAGGAATCGGTGTAAATTTTTGTGCTCTGTAGTCAACCATCAAATTAGCTGATTGATCCACTTGACAATGGTGGGATATTGCTCTGTAGGCGTACCGTTCTGGAAGGAAGACATGGACGGAAAAAGGAGAAGAGAAGGAGGCAGCTAAGAATGATTTCATTGAGTTCATTGAGTCCCTCAAGCTGTTGGAAGGGGAGCTAGGAGACAAGCCTTATTTTGAAGGTGACAAACTCGGTTATGTGGTCCTGTGGATGTTGCACTTATCCCTTTCTATTGCTGGTTTCATGGATACGAGACGTTTGGCAACTTCAGCATAGAGGAGGAGTGCCCCAAGTTGATTGCTTGGTGTAAGAGGTGCATGCAGAAGGAGAGTGTATCCAAATCTCTTGCAGATCCGCAGAAGATCTACATCTTCATGGCGGAGCTCAGAAAGAAGTTTGGGCTTGATCAGTAGATTTATGGAAGGATATGTGCTTCCATATACATGCTTGCTAGTTTCTGGTACTCTGGTTTCTGTTTTTCTGCCTAGTATAGCTTCTATTCCAAAATAATTGTTACAAGCACTTGGTTGTGACCTGTTTGTGTTAGAATCTGAACTCGCTTGTTGGGACTAGGATTACTTAAAAAAGGTCCCAAGATAATTCTAAGCCCCAATTGAATACTCTTACTATTGCCAACATAATGTTCTGAATTCCTTTTCAATCCATAAAACATTATCCAAAATATAATGTTTGCATGAATATTTAGTAATATCGTTCTCCAGCTTAGTTCTTCCCACTTTATCCCAACCGCACACACTCTGCAGAGGAAGATAGCAAATCTGCTATAAAACTTCGCTTTCTGCTATCAGAAGGACAGCATTTTTAGAAGGGAAGAGGTTAGTATTTGTTGTGATACTTTTTTCCCTTCTTCCACAGTGGCTGATTACGTGACACAGTTGACTGGATAAGCCCTCTTGGCATGAGAGTAAGAATTGCACTGACAGAGAAGTATAAGTACAGTGAACAGGACTTGGGCAACGAAAGTGATTTGCTTCTGCGGATGAACCAGTTTACAAGAAGATTCCAGTTCTCATCCACAATGAAAAACATGCTTTTGAATCCCCTATTATTCAATATATTGATGAAGTGTGGAAGGACAAGGCTCCTTCGCTACCTTCTGATCCATATGAAAGAGCCCATTCCATGTTCTCGGCTGATTTTTCTGATCCTTGTAAAATTTATGTTTTCTATTACTTTTTGGTTGCACTTGTCTGATATCTATGCATGGGTGCTGGGATTTTATCAGTTTATTTGTATCTGTTGAGTGCACACACAAAATGAAGGGAATGTTATGTTTGTCTAATGTTTTCATGAAAAAAGTATCCAAATTTAGCAAATAGATTTTCTGTGTAAATTCATAAATCTTTTTCGGACTTATTTTGGCATTTTAAATGAATGTCCTTTATAAGTAGATGTTGTCATAGCCAGATGAGAACCAGGATGGAGAAGGCAGCAGCAAAAACAGCAGCAAAGAATCGGAAAAGAAGAATTTGCAGCAGCAGCAGGGTCGGTGGAACAGTCCTTGCGGGAAGGGGACTTCCATGCTGTAGTAGGTCGGCTAGAAGAGGCATTTCCAAGCAGCAACCGGAGGGGATGAAAGAGGAAGTATACTACAACGGAAAAGGAGAAGAAGAATACAGATTTGAGAGGCTTTACATGTGGCAGAGACGGCCTTGACAAGAATACAGATTTGAGAGGCTTTACATGTGGCAGAGACGGCCTTGAAGTCAGCAACTCAACCTGGAAAAAAAAGGTCTCCGAGTAGTTCTGACTTGAGTTTTGAGTTGTAATTTGTTACAACTACCTTAGATTAGATCATGATTATCCTTATTAGCTATTTTCCAGCAAATAGAATCATTGTTAGGCTAGGATATATATCTATATAAATAGCTAAAGGTGTATGAACAATTAGAAATAAAATAACATGATTTTCTAAAGATTCTTTGCAAGTACATATTTTTAGCTAAAGGTGTATGAACATATTTTTATACAGATTGACAAACATCATATTTCTAGCTAATGATCACGTCCAAACACACATATAAAAACCATTTTCTTAGATAAAAATATCATTCACTTTACAATTGATTTTAAAGTTATCATTAAAAAACAAAATTCTAAAAAGTGTGTTAATAATAGTTAGATTTTTTTTCCTCTATATTTATTCCAACCCGCGGCACATGGTACGGGTCAATGAGCTAGAAATAATTATAATTTTCAAGATCATGAGTTTCATATGTTAGTTTAATTTTGCCTAGGATAATTTTTATTTTTAAAATAATTTATTATTATTGTTGTCTCATTTTATATTATATTATTAAAATTAATCAAAATTCTCATCTTTTTTAAAAACATAATTATTTCTTGATTTTTTTTAGATTAAAAAAAAATTTTAGTCACACTGGACACTAATCTTGTAAGTGAGCGTTTAGAAACACAGTTGTACCGTGTTTTTAAAACAAATAATTTTTTTATTAAAAATTAAGTTTTTTATGTGTTTTATATTATTTTGATGCACTGATTTTAAAAATAATTTTAAAAACATAAAAAATATTATTTTAATACATTTCAACATGAAAAATATTTTAAAAAACATCAGTAACCACACTTCCAAACATCTCTAAATAAATTTTACATGCACGTAGCTTTTTATACAGTACCTGACCAAACCACCTCCTAAAGGCCACGACCATATGCTGCCCGAAGAACAAGAAATTCAACAAAGCAGTAGGTGGCAACCGAAGCCGTTCAATCAATGAGAGATTGCCAATCCTCCACGGCGATCTTCGGCAAACAATAACTATGCTTCATCTATTTGACATTTTGGAGAGTCTTGTAAAGTTCTCAAATAATAGGTCAATCGTTGATCATCAAGCAATATTTGCCTTAAAAAATAGTTTCAATTTTTTTCTTGTGTACACTAAACTTTTATTTTCTAAGGTCTACATTGGCCAATTCATTTTACTATATAATAATTAAAGAGCTTAAAAATAAATGCAATTCTTAATGTTCATCCAAGATAAGATATATGACTACACAATTTATCACTTGAACACAACAGCTAACCTACTTGCAAGTTGAGAAACATGGTGAGAGGGAGATCAATTATAGAGAATAGATCGTCGGATATTCATGCCCTTTGGTACGTGTGAAGATAGAGGAGCAGAGCTATCCATGCACTGAGGTGTACGTGACCTGCCTTGATGATGACGACATTGAATGCTTGTCACCCACCTTACCTAACGTTCTTAAATGGCCACTCCCAGCTTGTTACGAGTAGCTTCACCTCTTGTTCATCACTGCTTTGTGCAGAATACCAAACTTGAAAAAAAATTGAGAGAGAAAGAGGGACGATGGAGAAGAAGGACGAAGGAAATCCTCCAATGGCAGTGATGGGGTCAAGAGACGAGAATGAAGATGTGAAAAGCACCATGCGCACAGCTGAGACTATGTTGCGTTTGGTGCCTGTGGCTTTGTGTGTCTCAGCACTTGTTGTCATGCTTAAGAATACTCAAACTAATGACTATGGATCCCTTTCTTATTCAGATCTTGGAGCTTTCAGGTACTTCATATTTTATGTATTTTCTTGCACCCATTTTTAGTGCTTTTTACATCCAAGTTCTGTGTGTTTGATTGCGAGTTTTTTTTTAAAAAAAAATTAATTGGAGATCCATAAAATATTGTAGGGTTTGATTCTTTTAATTTTGAGTTAAGCATAATGCTAATTTTAAGAATATTTTTTCTAAAATCATACTTTGAAGAATTTCTTGTATTAAATGAGTGGTTTATACAATTGGATCTCATAAATCCAAAGTTTCTCCAAGAAGAATTTCTAGTGTGTGTATATATAAATAAAAAATTTATCCATACATATAATCATATAAATCAAGAAATCAAGAATAATATATGCCAATAAATAAAAAATTATTAATGATATCTAAAATAAAAATTAAAAAATCAAGAAATAAATGTAAATTAATATATTTAATTCTGAAAAATAAAATTGATAATTTTTTTATTAAAATAATGTTTTATTTAAATAAACGATAATAGAAATAAAAACACAAATAAAATTAATCAAATAAAAAAAAACCATCATGTAAGGCTGCACATATTATAAATATTATATAAAAATATTTTTTTATTTTTAAAAATAAAATTTATCCATACAAAAGATTAAAAAAAAATTATCCATGAGTTAGGAAAACTCTTCAAATTTAAATATAGAACTAAAAAAATCATTGTCATTTAAAAGTGACTATCTAAACAAAATAAAAGAAAAAAAAATATTAATTTAAATATAAATTAAAAAACATAGAGAAAAAACCATGTAAAATAAATCATTAATTTTTTAAAAAAAAAAAAACAAAACAAAAGGCAAAAAAAGCAAAGGTTGGGCACTACATCTGCTTGGTCCATTTGTTTTATCCAAAAACTTGTTGTCAATTTATTTTTTATTCAAAATATTTTTTAAACATTATAGGTAAAAAAAATCTTTAAAAATCAAATTAAAAAATATAAAATTTTAGTGATATTGTATATTAACTTGAGTTAATTTTAAAATAGTATGAAACGATATTATTTTAAATATAAAAAAATTAATTTTTTTTTAGAGTTCACCCTATTGGTAGATTTGGATAGATCAACTAATTCAATGAAATAATGTTGGACTAAATCAATGTGTAAATGGTTAAAAAAAATCAGCTCTTGCCAAGCTTTAAATGAGCTGGTCACCGGTTAAAAAAACCTCTTAATTCAATTCCTGTTTTGAAGCATGATTGTTTTTCACAATATTTCATTTCAACTTTTTTTTAATCACATCCATTTTAATTATAAATTAATATTTATGATATAGGTATTTGGTGAATGCCAATGGCATCTGTGCTGGTTATTCCCTTCTTTCAGCTGTCATTGTAGCCATGCCTCGAGCATGGACAATGCCTCAAGCATGGACTTTTTTCTTACTCGACCAGGTAATTATTAATTCCATCAAAATTCTCAACCTTAATTTCATATAATATATATATTAATCAATCTATTTTTCGATGAACCTATCTAGGTGTTAACGTATGTGATTCTGGCTGCCGGAACAGTGTCGACGGAGGTATTATACTTGGCAAACAAGGGAGACACATCCATCGCTTGGAGCGCAGCTTGTGCGTCGTTTGGTGGATTTTGTCACAAGGCCTTGATATCCACAGTCATTACATTCGTTGCAGTAATCTTCTACGCAGCTCTCTCGCTCGTCTCTTCCTACAAGCTTTTCAGCAAATATGATGCGCCAGTTGTGACCCAATCAGGCGAGGGTATTAAGACTGTCACCCTCGGTTCACCACCACCACCACCACCACCACCACCAAGCAACCTCCACCTCCATCTCCATGCGAAGCTAGCATGTCCTGCCCACAATAACAGCCCAAATTAGGAGGAGGTTGATGACTATATATAGAAGGTGGTGGCGTGTTTTCCACCGTCACGAGCACTTCACTGCCGTGGTGTATATAACTCCCAAGAGACCATGCTTTCTGAATCCATGCACTTGAAAATTTATAAGAAATATATATCCTTTGTATCTTTAATTACTAGCCTTTGGTTTGTAGAAGTTGGTGTGAAGAAATTAATTATATGAAATTTGTAAGCAATTTATAAAAAAGCCTTCCATGAGACCATTTGGCTAGAATTCAGACTCAGAATTTTGTACAGACAGAAATTGTTTGCTCAAACCCAAGTTATTACTACATCATAGAAGATAGAGATGGAGACAGAATTATTGTGTGTTTCGCTCAATGTTTTTTTATATTTTCAATATCTTTGTTTTTTTTTTTTTTTTATATAGTTACAAACACTATTGTATAAGAAGCATGAGCAATAAATGATTAAACAAAAAGTGAACAACAAACGACCATGAGAGTTTTGAGCTCCTTTCATGAATCTGTTCAGTATCGCTTGTGCAGAACAAAGCTGCTTCGAGAAGCCATAACTAATCCAATGGAATTCTAGTGATGTTGTTTATGACATGGTCTAATGAATCAATCGGGTAAGATTTTTATTTATTTATTAACGTTGGTGTTTAGACCAGGTTGTGTGTATCTTGATTAATCCCACATACCCTAGAGTTAACGACCATGTAAATCTAATCGATTTTAATTCATAGTTTGACGAGTTTAATTTTAAACCGGTTTAAATATTAATCTAATAAAATCTAAGTTAAACCCACTAAATTTAAATAAAACCTGACTAAGTTAACTTTAATTTTGTTTATATAGAAAACAAATGTAATTTTAGTTTATTTTTATTTGTTTTAAAAAAGTCATTTTATTTTAAATAAACAAAGCAATATTCTTTTATAAGTTGACTTAATCAATCCGTTTAATATTATGATAATTATTGTTTTAATTTTGAATCGATTTGAAGATGGATCTAATTAAATCCAAGTTGACGTAGCAAAATCTGAATAAAACCCGACCATGTTAACTTATATATATATATATATATATATATATATATATATATATATATATATATATATATATATATATATAAAACAATAGTATTTCTGTTTTTTTTTAATTTATTTAAAATAGTCATTTTATTTTAAATAAACAAAACAAAATTATTTTGTAAGTTGACTTAATGAGTTTATTTAGTATTATGGTAGTTGTTATTTTTTAAAGTGTTTTTACTTAAAAGTATATTGAAATATTTTTTTTAAAATTTATTTTTTTATATTAACATCTAAACGATCTAAAAATATAAAAAAAATTATTTAAAAAAATTAAAAATTTTAATTTTTTTAAAATAAAAATAAATATGGTGAATAAACACGAGGCTGATAAGCATGCTTTGTCCATTTATAATGAAATTTCAAAATTATCTTTATATATATATAAAAAGATTCCATCTCTGCCTCCCATGACAGTCGACACTGAATATCTGTGGGCTTTTGTAGTCATCTCTTTCCTTCTATGACACGGCCTTCTCTGCTTCACAACTCGAGATTTCAATTACTAAAATTATTCTCTACATTGATTCCTCAAAATATCAAAGAAACAGAAATTCCTGCCCTCAAATATTAAAGGGAAAAAACCATCAATATCAAGCATATTTAAATTCTTTGCTCATAAAAAAAAATCAAATAAGTTTTAGGATGCTAAAAAAAAATAGAAGGGGAAAAAAACCGAAAAACCGATTAAACTGAGAAAACCGGAAAAACAATAACCGAAAAAACCGAACTGTGAAAAAAAACGATTAAACTAATTAGAAGTTTTAAAAAACCGACCGGCTCGGTTTTATAAGTCTGAAACCAAAAAAATCGAATAAAAAAAAACCAAACCAAACCGAAAAAAACCAAGCCAAACCCAAAAAATCGGGTTCTGTTCTAAAATAACGGAGCCAAACCGAAACAGGTCAGTTTGAACCGGTTTCGGTTTTTTAAAAAAAACCAGTTTGATTATTTTTTTAATAAAAATCGAACCAAATCGAAAATAATCTCCCCTAAAAGAAGTCCATGTAAAAAAAAAAAAAGAGACTTTTTAAACCTGGATATACCCTTATATTAAAAATCTTTAGTCTTAAAAAAATTATCTTAAATTTTAGTCTATGTTTTTTGGGGCAAAGAAAATAGTAAATAAACAAAATTAAAATATGAAAGAAAAAAAACTTGGAAACCTTTAAAAAGCCTTATCATTATCAGAAAGGAAATTTTGACAGGCAGAGAAGCAACCACACAAGTGCCAATTTTGTAGCTTTGTAAACCACCACCAAAATCATAATATCCTCTCCATCCACAAACCCCTTCTCTTTCACTTTCTCACTCATTTTCTCTCTTTCCAAACACAAAACAAAACCCTTTTCACCCCTTCAAATTCCCTATCTTCCCATCCCATTTTCTCATTAAGGTAAGCACTACTTCTGCACTTTGTTGTTAATTAAAGATTTCAACTTTAATAGAAATCTTGAAACTCTTTGTCTAATTTACTCAATTTACCCGATATGGAATTATAAAGGGTGTTTTTAGGTTTCTTGTTGGGTTTTGTGAATGGGGTCCATGGTGGTTTTAGTAGGTAGTATGCCATCTTTGGCTTCCCTTGTTAGTTTAGGAAGCTTGAGTGGGTCTACAGCTACTTCTAGTTGTGTTGAATCTTCTTCGTATTCAGTTGTGAAGAGAGTTTCTTTATCAAAAAGGAGTCTTAGGAGGGCTAAAAGTTGGCATTGTGTGTGTAAATATTCAGTTACTGCCACTGATTTCATTGCTGAGCAAGGCAATGCTGTATCACTTGATTCTAGTAGTAATGGTGATGGTAATGATGGTGATAGTGGGGTTGTACTTAAACCTAGTCCAAAGCCCGTGTTAAAATCGCCGGCTGGTTCCAAGGATGAAACCCTTTTGAGTATGAATTCTGTTGGGTGGGGTTCTTCAAGGGGTAGTGGGGATTCTGATGAGGAAGAAGAGAGGAATAAGGTGATCGAGTCACTTGATGAGGTCTTGGAGAAGGCTGGAAAGCTTGAAACTTCAAAACAAAGCCAAGTGGGTGCGAGTGCTGGTAGTATTAGGAAAGAGAATGGGAATGTAAATAAAATGACACCATCTAATTCATATACTGATTCGAGAAATGTTAATTCCACGGCTGCTACTCGTAAAGCTAAAACTTTGAGAAGTGTGTGGCGGAAAGGAGACACGGTGTCTTCAGTGCAGAGGATTGTCAAGGAAGTTCCGAAGGCTAGTAACAAGTTTATCAAGGAGGAACCTAAAACAGTAGAAGGGACAAAGCTAGAATCTCAATCACGTGTTCCACTGAAACCTCCTCAGCCACCTCTAAGACCTCAACCAAAGTTACAGGCCAAGCCATCCGCAGCTCCTTCACCTATCATTAAGAAACCTGTTGTTTTGAAGGATGTGGGGGCTGCTCCAAAGTCACCAATTAAAGATGAAACAGGCTCAGGTGCTGCACAAAGTAAAGGACAGCCAATTTTGATTGACAAATTTGCTCGCAAGAAACCGGTTGTCGATCCCGTAATTGCACAGGCTGTTTTAGCTCCTACTAAACCAGGAAAGGGCCCTGCTCCTGGGAAGTACAAAGACCGAAAGAAAGGTGCTTCACCTGGAACACCAAGAAGGCGGATGATGGACAATGATGTTGAGATTCCCGATGAGGAGCTCAATGTTTCTATTCCTGGTGCAGCTACTGCGAGAAAAGGGAGGAAATGGACCAAAGCCAGTAGGAAGGCGGCTAAGATCCAGGCTGCCAGAGATGCAGCTCCTGTCAAAGTAGAGATTTTGGAGGTTGGGGAAAAAGGCATGTCAATCGAAGAGCTAGCCTACAACTTGACCATGGGTGAAGGTGAAATTCTTGGGCTTCTGTTCTCAAAGGGGATTAAGCCTGATGGGGTGCAAACTTTGGACAAAGAGATGGTAAAGATGATATGTAAGGAGTATGAGGTGGAAGTCATAGATGCTGATCCAGTTAGATTTGAAGAAATGGCAAAAAAGAACGAGATTCTTGATGAAGATGATCTGGACAAACTACAAGAGAGGCCTCCTGTGCTTACTATAATGGGTCATGTAGATCATGGCAAGGCAAGTAGCAAGATTCTCTATGTTTCTTCATTATCTTCTTTGTCTCATTCTTGGTTATGCTTTGAATGTTAAGAAAATGGTGGTATTTTTCTAAGATTTTTCTAATGTATCTGGTGTTATCCTCTTGACAGACAACCCTGTTGGATCATATTCGTAAAAGCAAGGTATGCTGAAACTTCTTAATCTTGATACTCCTCTTTTATTGTTGTAAACACCACAGACAGAATTGGATTTAAGTTTTGACGACACTCTTTCCATGTTGTTCCCCCCTCCCATCACAATAAAGTTTTTTTTTTTTTTTTGGTGTACTTATGATTGGAGGAAGATAGAGAATGTCCAGCTTGTAAACTTGAAATTGATTTGGGACTAGTTGGTTTCCGAAGCTACATGTAGACTGTTCTAAGTTGACATGCACAGAATTTAACTGTAGCCTGACAGATGGATATCTGCAGGTGGCTGCCTCAGAAGCTGGTGGGATTACACAAGGAATCGGAGCATATAAAGTTATGGTACCTGTGGATGGCAAGTTGCAACCATGTGTTTTCCTTGACACTCCTGGGCATGAGGTAAGCAGATTATCCAATTATTGCTGTTAATGTACGTCAGTTGCTCTTTGTCAAATAGTTAAATGCTTTGCAGATCATATCTGACGTGCTTTAATTTTCGTTTAAGTAGCTAATGTTCTTCTGATATTAATTTATAAACTTAACTGTGAACCGAGCACACTCGCCTGCATTTGGATGATTTCTATATTATCCACTGGTGCAGGCATTTGGAGCAATGAGAGCCCGTGGAGCAAGGGTGACTGACATTGCTATTATTGTGGTGGCTGCTGATGATGGGATTCGTCCCCAGACAAATGAGGCCATAGCTCATGCCAAAGCAGCTGGAGTACCCATTGTGATTGCGATAAATAAGGTATGTCGACAAAAGTGGGTTTTCTTGTTATCAGAAAGTAACGAAATAAGAAACACTTGCCCAGCTGCATTTGGAAATGCCTTTGTTTTGCTTGGTGATGGCTAAAGGAATTTCTGATTCTGTTTTTTCTTCAATTCTACCAGATAGATAAAGATGGAGCTAATCCAGAAAGAGTTATGCAAGAGCTTTCTTCAATTGGCCTCATGCCAGAGGACTGGGGTGGTGATGTCCCAATGGTTCAGGTATTTTATATTTATTGCACCTTTCTTTTATCTTTATCCTTTTCCAGACGCTTATATACTTGTGCCTCCTTTTAACAGGTCAGTGCTCTCAAGGGGGAAAATATAGATGATTTGTTGGAAACTGTTATGCTTGTTGCAGAGGTCAGTTCAAATTTATTCATGTGCCAATTAGTTGGTTTCATTTTTGTCTTTTTGTTGTGAAATGAAATATTCGTTGTCTACTGGCCATTTATGTCATCAAAATTGGATCCATGAACCTCTCTTTCTCTCTCTCTGCTAGTAATATCTATTAGTATTATCTTGCAGTATCTAATTGATTTAGTTGAGTGGCTTGCATTATCTATTTCATTAGTTGCTAGTATTTAATCTATCTTATTAATTGCTAAGAATGTGTGTTAGTAGTAGTTGCAGTATTTGTAATGAAAAGATTAACTTTTGTTCCTCAATAAGTGTGATATCTTGTAATTGTCCTTTGAAGTTTCCCATGCTGGATCATCATGAAACTTGAATATGGTGTATGTGATTTATTGAGCACACAAAGGACAGTTAAAGGTGCATATGTACAAAATCATGCATGCACTCTCCCAAATCTCTATAAGATATCTGCCAAAATATCTAGAAATACATTGCAATTCATAAACCCGAAGCCATCAATGATTCCTTGGAACAATTGGAATGTAGCATACATTTAACGTTATGCTATTTGTGTTTTCTGACTTCATGCATGATTGTTTCAGTTACAAGAATTGAAAGCTAATCCAGATAGAAATGCAAAGGGTACAGTTATTGAGGCGGGCCTTGATAAATCTAAAGGACCAATAGCTACTTTTATTGTACAGAAAGGCACATTGAAAAGAGGGGATGTAGTGGTTTGTGGAGAAGCCTTTGGAAAGGTTGGTTAGTTGGAGTTTGAACTTTAAGATAACTCGGAACTTTCTTTAAGAGAAAAGTTGCTGCTTAGTGTGATTTCACTCAGCTTGGAGGACTTCTTTGTTATGCTATTTTCAGGTTCGGGCTTTATTTGAAGGTGGTGGAAAACGGGTTGATCAAGTGGGACCGTCTATACCTGTACAGGTTTGTTGTTATTCTCTTTCCATGCTTATTTTTGTTTCCTTGTTGTATTATGTATGTTACTTATTTTTGTATGGTGGCTTTTTCATAGACAAGAATGTAGCTGTGTTTCTTTTTTCTTGTTTTCATCATTATTGTCAGAATATTCAAGATCTAACATCACTGTAATGTTCCCTTTTCACCACACATAAACCAAACCAACAATTATGATAAGCATGAGAATTTAAACTTCCATAAATACAGATGCCCCCAATATTTTGATACTTGAAATAATTAGAATTATGAGTATCAAGCTCAATCCCCAAAATGCTTCTAATTTTGAAAAAAAGTGTGACTATGATTTTAGAAGGTTGTACATGTCTGCTGGGTTATTATAACAACAAACCAACCTCTATTTTCTTTTCTTTTTATCTTATGTTATATGTTCATGGATCCCTGTCATATGGTTCTCACATGACTAATTCATATGAGTTTTCATTTGAAACCTTGCAAATATGTTAAACTTTTCTCTACAGGTTATTGGTTTGAGTAATGTACCAATTGCTGGTGATGAATTTGAGGTTGTTGCCTCCCTTGATATTGCACGTGAAAAGGCAGAGGCACGTGCAGAATTATTATGGAATGAACGTATATCTGCTAAGGCTGGGGATGGGAAGGTGACCCTTTCTTCCTTAGCCTCAGCTGTTTCAGCAGGAAAGCTATCTGGATTAGACTTGCACCAGCTGAATATAATAATGAAAGTCGATCTTCAGGTTTGTGCATTTGCTATTCATTTTACTGTTCCCAGATAAGAACAATTTTCATGATGTATGCTTCTTCATCATATTGTCAGTTCTGTTGAAATCAAGTTGTGTTTGCAAATTTGCTATATTAATTGACTTTTATATGTGTACTAGCTTATACTGATACAATGCATGGGAATGTTTTTCAGATCTAAGCACTGAAATCTCAAAATGCATTTCATGAATAGATTGCTGAACAGATAGTTACCTAGACACTTGAATTTATAATAATATAATTGAAAAGTGAAAGGTGCTCCAAGATGCCATTTGGTTTGTATTATGTATGAATTTGATTCATAATACAAGAGTTGCTTTTGACAAGTTACTTTGGTAAAATGCTTTAAGTTGAACAAATATGTATTTGTCTACAATGCTATTAAAAAAACTGCTTCAAGTTTCTTTCTGCATGTCCCTTTGATCCATGTTAAAGTTAAAATTACAAGTAAAGGTGTCCTGACTTCTTTTTGAAGCAGAATTTGGCTCAACATTATGAGTAACTTATAAATGAACTTTTATTTTTAATTATGAAGTTTAAAGGTAAAATAAGTTTACTTTTAGTTGGACTTTGATGTTGTGTCGATCACTAACTTCTGCAGAAAAATAATCTGAATGAAAAAATCAGATATTGAAAAATGTTAACCAAAGACCATTTTAACTCATGCTATGAAATGCTTTTGGAAATCAATTTTTCAATAATAGCAATGCAATTTGTGGCTTGATTGTTTCATGGGGATGACCAAACTCAACTGTTCATGCATGCACATTCATACCTTGAGCAAAATATTTGTTCTATTGCACCAAGGATTTGACAAAAAATTTTACATGATCACTAGTATGGTTTATACTTCATACTATAAGTACAAGTAAAATTAATTTCTCTTTATTATAAATAGGGATCTATGGAAGCTGTCAGGCAAGCCTTACAAGTACTCCCTCGAGATAATGTGACTTTGAAGTTCCTCTTGCAAGCAACAGGAGATGTAAGCAACAGTGATGTTGATCTTGCTGTTGTGAGTGAAGCCATTATTTTAGGATTCAATGTCAAAGCTCCTGGTTCTGTAAAAAGTTATGCAGAAAAAAAAGGTGTTGAGATTCGGCTATATAGAGTTATTTATGAACTAATTGATGAAGTGCGGAATGCTATGGAAGGACTTCTGGAACTTGTTGAGGTCAATTCTAATTCATTACTTTGTTTCTTTTTATTATAATTTGTGTAGATTGCAGATATTATTTAGGTTAGATTGTTTATAACCTGTTTTATTACATTTTGCATGATTGGGGATATGCATGTTAAATGTTCACCATTTTTAGGTAGGGGTGGGGTGGTGGCTATACATTAATTGTTTTTTGATGTTTGATGTGAATGCCTTAAGTGCGTTTTATTTTTTAATATGGGAACAAACTTCGTAAAGTGCCTCTGATATCGTCTAGAAAAATTAAACTGTGATTCTTCTTTCTTTCCATGCATGCTTGTTCAGCATATCATAGTACAGGCATGCTGATGTTTCATGCTCGTACCACTACTGTTCAGCATTTTGACATGAATTTCTCCTCCAGCAAATAAGTGTCCATGAAGCATATATATCCAAGGCAGGACACTAATATCTGATGTCTAATTGTTATTTGGCCTTTGCTGGGGCCTAGGGTTGAGGGTTGGGGGATGGGAGCAGCTATTTAGTTCATTGTTTCCAGTTAGGACAATGTTTATATTTGTTCTGCTTTCCTGCCTTTCTTTAACAGACTGCCCTTAAAAATACTATCATTGCAGCCCATGTTTATTTAAGTCAGGAATATTCTTGGTTTATGAGCTTGTGCTGCTTTTGATTTAATGCTATGAAATATCCATTGCTGTATATTTACTGTTTTGCTGCTTGCATACTAATAGGAACAAGAACCAATTGGCTCAACGGTAGTCCGGGCAGTATTTAGCAGCGGCAGTGGTCGTGTTGCTGGATGCATGGTGACAGAAGGCAAAGTAATAAAAGGCTGTGGCATCAGGGTTGTCAGAAATAGAAAAACAGTCCATGTTGGTGTCCTTGATTCTTTGAGACGTGTTAAGGAAATAGTGAAGGAGGTATGCTTTTGATGCCTGTATAACTTTGCTTTGTTACAGTGGGTCAAATTTACAGCTTACTTTCAGTATTACAATATCAACAAACTAAAACATTTAGTTGATCTCGGTGCATCTATCACCCTTTCCAAAGACCTGCATTTCAGGGGAGCATTATGCAGTGTAGTCACACCTCTCGACATCTATATAAGCAATCCTTGTTTAGGGACTCGATTTATACTGACCTTTATTGAGTTGTCTGTCAAATATCTGTAACTGCTTTATTTTCCTCTTTCTTTTTTAGAATTTCTAATGATGTATATAGAGGAATGTTTTATCTATTGATTGGATGTCCTTAATAACTCAGCTATTCATGGGGGGTGTTGTTGAAGGTTAAAAAACAAACATAATGTGATTTCAAAACTTGGTCTCTTTTAGGTGATATGCCTGCGTTATTCAAGAAATAGCTCTATTGCAATATGGGAGACTTCTTTTCTCTGATGTACTAAGAATTTCAAGTTGCTGTAGTTGTTGGGTTTGAATGATTTGACTGGATCATCCAATTTCTATTATATTTGATGAGATCAATTCTTTATCTTTTATGCCTTGCTTTCTTGGGTCAACGTGTGGAGTCTATATGTGAGAAATGCAGCCTCTTCACTACATCTGCATTTACATTTTTTATTCGAAGTACCCTGCCTTTTCTTGTTCTCAGTGAATGCCCTTCTCCTGTATAAGATTATAAAATACCTTCCCTGGTGGTTGTGCTATATTTTTCTAACTCGATGCCTGGTATAATAGGTCCATTTCTAATGTGCTTTTCTCTTTTAATATCAATCAGTAACATTCTATTATTCTGCAATTCTCCGGTGCACTGGGCTTGAGGATCTTTTGGGGCCCCTCCACGTTTTCCATCTGCTGTTTATCTAACCTTGTACAAATGATATCTTTTCCTGACAGGTAAATGCTGGACTAGAGTGTGGTATTGGGGCAGAAGATTACGATGACTGGGAGGAAGGTGATATTATTGAGGCCTTCAACACAGTAGAGAAGAAGCGAACCCTTGAAGAGGCATCAGCTTCCATGGCAGCTGCAATGGAAGAAGTAGGCTTATAGAGTGGCATGGAGTTTTAAAGCTGATATATCTGGTTCTCATGATGGAACCCAAAGCAACACAGGTTGAATAATGGTAGCACTATCGAATATGTTGTCTAACATTGCTCAGTTCATGGAGTACAGATCAGTTGCCCTGCAGATACAATTTATTTCAAGAACAGGCACAGAGGATCAGATCGGAGCTATTAGTGATTTTGTCCATTGTTGTCTGCTATTTTGTTGTATATATTGTAACAGATACCAGATTTCAGTTACTTTCTGTAAAGGAGAAATCATACCAGTTCCTCAAGATTCAATGTTCCAAAACAATGTAACATTTCTGAAAGAAATTAATTTTTTTTTGAAGGTGCTCAGAACCTGGCATGCATAGTCTCATACATTTTCTCTCGGACAGCCTACGTGCTGATACATGGTTTTCTGACATTGAACATCCATTGACCAGCAGAATCAGCACATGTTTGAAAGTGCCAGTAGGAAATGGGGGGAGTGGGATTGGGAACAAGAAAGTTCTTGATGCCCAGGTGAAATAAATGCATTGCCAAGCACTCTGAAAGTACGTGAAGGCAAAGTTTTTCTTATTATATTTTTTACTTTTTTTTTTAATAAATTCCATTCTAATGTTATCCCATGAAGGAAAAGGGTGTTTAGATTTTAGACTCTCTTTGAGTTGGTGAAATTACATGCTCTGCTAACGTTTTCGTAAACTTGATGAACAAAAAATCACAAATCTTAGTTATTGATCATTTAAATAAATAAAAAAAGTTAAATTTTAGTTTTATAAATTAACTATTTGTGTAATTTCATTACATTCTTTCTTTTTAAGTATGTATTTGATAATAAAATAAAAAATAAGGTTAAATTAGAAGAAAAAAAACCCCATAAAATTGATGTTTTATACCCTAAATACAAAGCGTATGCTTAATTATCAATAATTATAACATACTATAGATTAAATAAAAGAGAGAAAATTAAAAAAAATATTTTTGAAAAAGAGATCTTTTTAAAATTCTTTCTTCTGTATATCTCACTCTATTTTATAATGTTTTAATTAGTGATATATTATTAATTACTTTCTTATTTATCTTAAGAAAGAAACAAATACAAAAATAAAATAAAATAAAATTTATGATCCAATAAAATAATAAAAATATCTTAACTTAGAATTTTTCTATTACTTGTATTTATGTTTTTCTTCACAATAAATTTCAGAGTAACTAATAGGTTTATCACACTAATGATTATATACATTGATCATTATAGGATTTTTTTTTAATCAATATTAGCTTTTAATTTAATTACATTGAAAAGAAAAGTTATGAATTTAAATAAAATATATTATATATTGTTGTAGGTTAAGTAATTGATATAGAGTATGATAAACATTGTTATTTTTTAAAAAGTATTTATTACTTGGAAATATATTAAAATAATATTTTTTAATTTTTTTTACATCAATCTATTAAAATAATTTTAAAATATAAAAAATTAAAATTAAAAAATAATAATTTATTAGAAGCACAATCCGCATTCTCAAACCCCTAAAGTTTAAATGACTATGCTCAACTCAAGCAGTCTACGCCCAGCTGACAAGTTTCAAAATTCAAAAAAACTAACGGTCAACATTTTCCTTAACCCGGCCAGATGACAAAAATCAATCAATCCATCCCATGATGAATCAATGTTTTACCTTTCATTAACAAAATCAAAACATTCTTCCTTTCTTCTTCTTCTTCTTCTTCTCAAATAAAGAGAAAAGGATTGTTCAGTTCAAAAGGTATCTTCTTTTTCTCGTCAAAACAGTGCCTTGTTCCTTCTGAAATATTTTTCATTAATTAATTAATTAATCATGGAAGATAGTGATACTTCATATGAACAACAGCAACTTAATCAACGGCAAGACCCACTTCTCCTTACTGATGTTTCTTGGCAGCAACAACAACAAAACAGCAGCTCTCTTTCTTACTCGCAGTGTAAAATCACTTCACTCACTCTAGTTCCCAGTTTTGTTTCTGTTGTTTCTTCAGGCTCTTTAATTGGTTTCTCTCTTTTTTATTGTTTAGATACTCAACCCATTTCATCAAAGTTTCAATCTTTGACCATGGTAGATTCAATTTCTTTTCCTAATTCAAATGAAGGTAATGTACCAATTGTTATTTTCTTATTTATTGTACAATCATTTTTATCACTAAATGTGAAAACTTTTCCTTTCTTGTTGTAGTAGATATGTATTGGCAAGAAACGCAAAGCTTAGAATCAATTTCTACGCAAAAAATCATACATCCAGTTGAGAATGATACAATTGAGGGTAAAAGATGTCTTCTTTTTAAAGTTTTGATCAAGAATTGGTTGTGAAGATTGAACTTTATGTATTGGGGTTTCAAGATTCAAGAATTTGATTGAATTTTGTGTCCTCTTTTCAGGTAGGTCCGTGATAGGGTTTTCTTTAACATCTCCTGATCTGGTTATTTGTGCTGCTTCACCTGATATATCAAGAACTGGATATGGAGATTCTCCTGATTTCATGGATAAAAACAAATGTTCAATTGAGGTTTCTTTAGAGAATGGTATTGATGGGTCTGGTATCAAAGACTCCAGTAAGACTCCATGTGTAAAGTTCTCTCCAGTATTTCAAACATTCAACAAAGAATTGTCTCCTGAATCTTCATTTGAGCTCCTTCCACAGACAGAGAAAGAAGAGAAATTGGTGAAGGTTTTCGTTCCTGGTGTAAGCATCAATGCAGGATGCACTGGTGGGGCTGTGTTTTTGGGTGGTGTAGAGTTTGTTGAGGATGATTGTTTTGCAGGTGGTGATACTGTAAGGACTGATGCTACAATTGGGGATGGACAGGATGGGGGTCTTTCTCTTTACCAAACAGCTCGTTATGGTAACTTCTCGTATTGTTTCCGAGGACTGGAGCCTGGGACTTATGACGTTAGTCTGCACCTTGCAGAAATTGTATTCACCGAGGGGCCTCCTGGGCTAAGAGTATTTGATGTTTTTATACATGAGAAGAAGGTGAGGAGTCATGAAACAAAACAAACAGGAGTTTATGGAGGTTGCTAATGCCATCACAACTTATTATGTTTCATTGGTTGTTTTTGTAGGTTGTCTCATGCCTAGACATATATGCACAAGTAGGTGCAAATAAACCTCTGGTTGTATCTGACCTTAAAGCTTTCGTTGAGGGTGATGAGGGCTTATTGATTAGATTTGAAGGGGTGATGGGAAAACCAATTGTATGTGGGATTTCTGTTACAAAAGATTCTTCTGCTCGTAAGTTCAGTTTTCTATCTTCTTTTCGTTTCCAATCTTTTTGTTTGTTGTTCATGTTTCAAGATAGAGTTTTAGTCAAGTTTTCTAAAATTTCTAATTTCAGATACTGGAGAAGCTCAATTACTAAAACCTGTGGAAATGTCCCAAGTAGCAGAATGCGAATCACCAAAAGTAATATCACTTAATCCTCTAAGATTCTAATTTAGTCTTGGGATAAATATAAAGTGTGAAAACATTAGATTGTTGCCTTTAAAAATATGGTTAAACAGGAGGATAATGGTCACCTTCAAGTGGAAGGGGATTATGAGAAGCTACTGAGAGATTATGAGTGTCAGAGAAGGGAATTAACGGAAATGAGGAGGACAATGGACGAACTTAAGAGGGAAAACCGACTTAAGAGCAGGGAATGCCAAGATGCTTTGAAGTCTTTACAGGAGCTCCAGAATGAGCTCATGCGCAAGTCAATGCATGTTGGGTCCTTGGGTATGGAAATATAATTCTGTCTACAGTTATCACATTAACCATCCATAAATATTGATTTTACTGATGGTTGGTTGTGTACAGCCTTTGCCATTGAGGGACAAGTGAAAGAGAAGAGCAGGTGGTTCACATCATTGAGAGACTTGACAAGAAAACTGAAGGTATTGTTATGAATTTTGACATCTCTCTGATGGAATATCTGGTAATATGATACATTATTTAAAAAGTTTTTCATTTACAGCTTATGAAAATGGAGCACATCAAGTTATCAGAGGAGGCACTGGCATACAAGAATTGTGTTGCAGATATGGAAGATATGAGGTTTACTATTGTGTCCACAAGTAGGTCAACGTGCTGATGATGCCTTGTCCTTGTCAAACTTAGCTATCTCTCTTCTGCACTTATAATTCACTTGTTTTGTTATGACAGTGAAGCAGCAAGTAGAATTGCATGAGGATATTAAGATTAAATTTGTTGAAGGAGCCAAGGAAAGAAAGGAACTGTACAATAAGGTTCTCGAGTTGAAAGGTAAATTTATTTTTGCTTAATCTATCTTAAGTTCTATAGGTTCGGAATTTAAAGACAGTTTACTGAAAAATGAATCTTCCTTGCAGGAAACATACGAGTGTTTTGCCGATGTCGACCTCTAAAACCTGAAGAAGTAGCAGCAGGAGCTTTAGTGACTATTGATTTTGAATCTGCTAAAGATGGTGAGCTCACAGTTATGTCCAATGGGCTTCCAAGAAAGACGTTCAAGTTTGATGCTGTTTTTGGTCCCCAAGCAAACCAAGGTAATCTCACCTTTTATAAAGAAGTTCAATTTGGATAATCCACTATGTTCCCTCCAATAATAACAGTTGCTTTTATGCTTGCTTGTTTAGCTGATGTTTTTGAAGACACTGCTTCATTTGCTAGCTCAATTTTGGATGGGTACAATGTCTGTGTTTTTGCATATGGACAAACCGGGACTGGAAAAACTTTTACAATGGAGGGTACCGAAGAAGATCGTGGAGTAAATTTTAGGACACTTGAACAAGTTTTTTGTATGATTAAGGAGCGAGAGGAGCTGTTTCGATACGATGTATCTGTAAGTGTTCTGGAAGTTTATAACGAGCAAATACGAGATTTACTGGTCTCGGACTCTCAGCCAGGTGTGGCTGCAAAGAGGTATCCTGAATTCCTTGTCATTTCTATCCACTCTCTTCTTATGATTTCTACAATTTGTTTGTGAATGGTTCTTTTCAAGACCACAGTTACATTATGATATTACTCTTGTACAGTTGATAATATCAATATTCGTATAGAGTGTTTTAGCCATATGAGCGTTCAATTTCCTTGTTGCCGTTTTCTTGTAAAATTTGTTGCGAACTTGATTGGCAGTTTCAACACGATTTAAACGAACTCAATCCCTTTCAATGATTTCAAAGGATATTTCTTCATCTTTAACTGTTATATACTTCCAAACCATGAATCAATGCAATACAAAAAAATTGTTTAATATGAAATTTTCAGAATAAGTTGTGTTTAGTATAATAAAAAACAAATTTCATTGTTTACCTGAGATTTCACTGACATTAATATTGGGATATTTCATCAATAAACCACTTGTCTATATCCTCAGTGTTATCATCTCTGTGTCAGTTTCGCTGAAGCATTGGAGTCTTCTTCAACTAATTAATAAATATAATTAATGCAGGCTGGAAATAAGGCAAGCTGGTGAGGGACTACATCATGTCCCAGGGCTGGTTGAAGCACGTGTACACAACATGAGTGAGGTTTGGGAAGTTCTACAAACTGGTAGTAATGCAAGAGCAATTGGCTCTACCAATGCCAATGAGCACAGCAGCCGATCCCACTGGTACGTGGCTCTATCCTCCATTTGAGGTTATATCTATATTGGATATTTACATTATATGTTTGAAACTGTGCTATCTTTATCCAGTATACATTGTGTTATGGTAAAGGGAGAGAATTTATTGAACGGGGAATGCACAAAGAACAAGTTATGGTTGGTTGACCTAGCAGGAAGTGAGAGGATATCAAAAACAGAAGTGCAAGGAGAGCGGCTCAGGGAAACTCAAAATATCAATAAATCCTTATCTGCACTTGGTGATGTCATATCTGCTCTTGCAACTAAAAGCCCTCACATCCCATTCAGGTTATAAAATTTCTAGCTAATCTTTGATTTGTTACTTTTCTATCTGCATACCTTCAGTTTAAATGTTAATAACATGTTTTCCTGCTGTGCAGGAATTCCAAGCTCACCCATCTGCTTCAAGATTCCCTGGGTACTTTTCTACCTGAACCATGCAGCAAATTCAAATTTAGGTTGATTTACTTGGTGTCATGCATGTATAATGAGTAAATTGATAAATGGATCTGTATTTCTTAGGAGGAGATTCGAAGACATTCATGTTTGTACAGATCAGTCCCAATGAGAATGACCTTGGTGAAACTCTATGCTCGCTGAATTTTGCTAGCAGAGTTAGAGGGATAGAGCTGGGTCCTGCAAAGAGACAGTTGGACAATGCTGAACTTCTGAGATACAAACAGATGGTATGTTGATAACTTATACTTTAAATGCCCTGATCTTTATTTAACCTCAATCTATGGTTGTCATCTTTCTATTGAATCAGTACTGAATGTTCCTATATGTTCATGGGTTCTCATATCTGTTAAGTCTGAGAAATCAAAGCAAGATTTGAAAAGCAAAGATGTGCAAATAAAGAAGATGGAGGATACAATCAATGGTTTGGACTTGAAGACAAAAGAAAAGGACCTTAAATATATGATGTTGCAAGATAAGGTAATATATAGGTTGTCAGAAACTATTGCAATTTCATTTATAAAACAGTTCAATTTTTTTTCTTTTCATTATGTTGGGAAAATAGGCAAGTTACTATTCTGTTCTTTTTTTTTTTGTCAAATTTTGCAGGTTAAGGAGCTGGAGGCACAGCTACTAGTTGAAAGGAAGCTGGCACGTCAGCATGTGGACACAAAGATTGCTGAGCAGCAACAGCAACAGCAAATGAAACAGCAGCAAGCTGAACATATCATTGCACCACCTAGGCCACCACTTCCAAATCGAATATTAGGGAGTAACTGGATTTATAATGAACCTGCAAACGGTGCATTGAACAAACAACAGATAAATCCCACTCAGCCACTTGCGGGGAACACCAGCAACAAATCCACCATCCCCCTTCCCTCCACAGATGGGATTGTCAAGTTGATTGATTCTACTGAAAAAGAAAACAACCCTGACATGGCTAACCAACCACGATTGCCAAAGAGGACTGGCAGAGCCTCAATTTGCACAACAGCAGGACAGGTCCTAGCAGCCCCAGCTCCAAGGCGTAACTCAATGATTCCACTCCCAAGCATACCGAGTTTAGTTCAACTCCCAAGTATACCAAGTTCATTTCTATTATGCCAAGTGGATATGAAACAAGATTTAGAAGGGACTGAAACAAACTGTTTGCACAAGCAGACACATTGCGACAGCCCTAAAGGAATCAGAAATGGCTCCAAGAGACTAAACACCATGTTGAAACGAAGTCTTCAAAAGAAAGCTAACATGAAGTCCCCAATGCAGCAACATACGAGAAGAGGCGGTATAAATGTTGGGATGGAGAAAGTTAGAGTCTCTATTGGAAGTCGAGGCAGGATGGCACATAGGGTATTGCTAGGGAATGGCAGAAGAGCAGGAATGAGGGAAACTCACCAGAAGCAGATGCTAGGAGAAAAGGAAAGGAGGTGGAA